>NC_056525.1:198318287-198338908 GCF_019175285.1 Sceloporus undulatus | reverse complement strand
AGACCTTGGCCATGGAGGTGCAGTAGGAATACAACTAAGGAAGTAGAAACCATTTTAGCCTTGAGGGTGATGACCCTTCCAGAAGTCCTGGAGAAGTTTACCCGTTCATGGTTCACAAACCGGATGGACACCGGTAGATTTTGCATTAGATTTCAGAAGGTTAATAAAATCTCCAAGTCTGATGCCTATTCCCATGCCTGGACGGTCAATTTACTAGGAGAGCTTGGGACAGGCGACATACCTGTCCTCCATTGACTTGACCAAGGCTATTGGCCAAATTAAATGAGACATGAGGATAAGGAAAGAGAAAACAGTGTTTGCGACCCCGAAAGGGACTATTTCAGTTTAACACGTATGCCTTCGGGTTGCATGGTGCCGCTTGCCACCTTCCAAAGGCCATGAACATAACTTAAAAGACTTGCAGAACTTTGCTGCAGCTTACATAGGCTGCTACATCATCTATAGTACAACTCGTGGGAAGAACCACTTGAACACTGAACGCAGGTGCTGGTAGCCTTGAGGAATGGGTTGGGGCCTAACGGTTAAATCCTAGAAGTGTGCCATTGCATGCAAGCAGGTAAAATATTTGGGGCACTCGGTAGGACAGGGTAATAAACCTTTGATGGACAAAGTGTCAAAATACCGGACTGGGGCATTCCCCAGGACTACGAAACAAAGTAGGCAGTTTTTGGGATTGGTAGGTACTATAGCCGCGTCATTAACCTCATTTGCGCATATCGCCTGTCCCTTGACGAAAACTTGACGAAGAGAAGGACAGCCTCGGAGAGGAGATGGGGCAGGGAGGAACAAAAGCTCTGGATACTCTTAAAAGCACATTGGTTTCTAGTTTCCCAGTCATTAAGGGCCCCAGAAGGATTTTTCTAAACCATTTGTCATGCAGATATGCTTCTGAGGTTGGTTTAGGGCAGTCCTCTCACACGTGGGGCGGATGGGGAACCACCCCGTGTTGTTCCTTAGTAAGAAACTAAAGGAAGCAGAGAAAAAGTATGCAGCATTGAAAGGGAGGGCCATTAGCATTAAATGGGCAATCACTATAATTAAAGTACTTACTTGTGGGGGCACCTTTTCAGCTAGTCACGGATTCATGCCCCTTTAACCTGGTAGCTTCATGAAAGATACCAACCCGGGATAACCCGGTGGTATTATGGCGTTACAACCGTATGCGTTTTACGATACACCATAGCAGGATTGTTGCTGCTAACGCTGATTTTTTTTCCCGACCTGCACCTGGACCGCTCCCCCATCACCAACTCTCTTGGCCGGTGGGGTTGTGTAGGGAAGTAGGACTGAGGGAAGAGGGAGTTGGAGGGGAGGGAGCTATCAGTGGATGGAAGCCAGGAAGGGATATCGAGAGGGGGAAGAAAAGAGGCGGAGCCGACCGAGCGAGATAAAAGGAGATGGGCAGGTGTGCGCGGGAGGACGGAGACGCGGAAGCGGGGGACGCGGTGAGGCGGTTTCGGCGAGGGAAAGAGAGCGTGGGTCCATAGTCCCGGCGAGTTGGAGACGGGTCTTACAGACCCGGTTAGCCCTCGAGCCCCTTGGGCTCATTGAGTCCGTCCAAACTTCGTGACCCCAGAGGAGAGGAAAGGTGAATTCCCTTTCCTGGAGGCAGAAGGGTGGGAAAAGGCTTTCCCTCCCCTAGTTTGTGAATGAGTGGTGGGACAGCAAAGGGGAGCGTTGGGAAACCAGGCCCGAAACCAGAAGCTGGGAGAAGGGCCAGACCGGGAACCTTGGACGAAGCATTCGGCGGAGACCCGAAGCTCATAGGCTACGTGCCCTTACCAAGGACCTACCTTCGGAGCCTGTGTACAAAAGACTGTGTATATAGTTGGAAACACGACTGTGTCAGGTTAACACAAGAACTTTGTTCTCACCTGTTTGTATTATAAAGAGCACTATAGTGCAAGTCAAAACCCAAGTCTCTCCCGTAAGTTTGTTACTCTTCCAAGTGACTTAGCCCCAGGTACTACAAGGTCCCATCATGCAACCCGCTGCACCGCCCCGCCCCACATAAGGTTCAAAGGCTCCCTAACATAAAATTCTCGATTCTCAGTTATTTTTCAATATACTTTTAGCTCTATCACCCCCTGTATTCTTATCTCTAGCCACATATAATATTAAGGAATGTGAGTTATCTGCCTAAGAAATCTGCAGTCAGTAGATAAAATTGGTTGCTGGGGTATAGACTCAGCTGTTTCTTTTATATAACTGGAAGGGCCGCAGGAGTTTCTTAAAGACAGGTGGATACCGCCTCACTGGTGAGACTCGTTCTTCCTCCCGACACCAGAATTTGTCTTGGGCAATCGGTTGTTTTAATAGCAGGCTGTTAGCCACACCCCCAGCAGGGCAAAAGGAGTTCTTACAGCCAGGTGGATACAAAATTGTAGCTACACATGGAGGTTGAATGCAACAGGACCATTCTGCTGAGGGAAGGTATTTGATAGCAGAACAAGGAGGGGAAACAGGCCTTTGAGCAACCAAGATCTTCTCTAAGAGAATTGAGAACAGAGAGTTGATCTGAGATGTAGTAGACTGCATGGACAGGTAGACAAATGTTCTGCTGGCAAATGCTATTCTGACCTCACACTATTGGCAGACATTGTGTCTAGTGAGATGCCTAACTCACATTAAACCAAATCTTCAAGTTGTACATCAGTGGCAAAATATAAGAGGTCTTGCAGGCAGAATTCCAGCTCCGACTATCTGTCACCAGGTTCTCATGGAAAGGAAACACATAAGAATGGAAAGTTAAAGATAACTGTTAGAGTGCAAAAATAACAACTACCATTTTCAACATAGACAACCTAGTGCCTCTGCTGGAGTTTTGCACAGATCAAACTGTATTTCTTCAAGAAGAAAAAGAGAAACCCATTCTTTGAGGTCATAATTTTTGGTTACAGAAAATTCAAAATTCAAAAGGCATCTCCAATTAATTGTTCCAAGTAGTAGAGGATAAACAAGATACTAACTATGGTGGGGTACAGACCCGCGCTTTGCGGCGTGTCTGCCGCCGCCAGCCAGAAGGTCCCGGGGGAGCCGGACCTTAGGACGGCCCGACTCCCGCGCGGACCGAAAAAAGAAGCTCCAAAATGGAGCTTCTTTTTGCGTCGCGTTTGCGACGTAGCGAGGCGCCACAGGGGCGCACTCGCTACGTCAGCAGCGGCGCGAAGCGTTCTGGACGCTGTGCGTCCGCTACGTTAAAGATGGCGGGCCCCCTGAGAAGGGGCGCCGCCATCTTGTCGGACGGAGTCCGTTACTAGGCATGGGGCGTCTAAAAGAGACGCCCCTTTTTTTAAAATGGGACGTCCGGAGGACGTCCCAAATGGCAATGTAGAAAAAGCCCCTAAAAAAAAAGTTTTGGGAAACCAGAAAAAAAAAATATTCTTAAAAATGCCAGTGACTCTTTATAAAAGCATCTGTGACTTACGAGCTACATCCAAGCCCAATAGAATTTCTTGACTGCTTTTTGATTGCATTCTGACTTGCTTTCAAATGTACTGGCCAGGGAAAGATAGTAAGAAAAACCACACTCTCCAATTTTCCTTCAAAAATTGCACTTAACTAGGAAAACAAAGAAATTGGTTTTTTTTTTTAAAAAAAGAAAAGAAAACGAAATAATCACCCTCTTTCTAAAAGACATACTTGTTATATTCAAGCTGTTAGGTTATTTCCACAAAACAGTGCCGAATGTACCTGAAGAGTGTGTAGTCTTACAGTGAGCAATATATTGTGGGTGAGGATACAGAATGAGCGTGCTTTGATCTCCCTGTAGAACTTAATAGTTTTCGTTCAACAAGTGAAATCTACATGTTTAAGTGTATATGTCACCGTGAAGATGGATAGCTTTTGCAAAGCCTGTTTGTTTACTTTGTGCAATACAATCGCCCTCATTTTCCAGACTTGGAATCCGCATCCCTTGAAAATACGCGAGGGGTAAATGGAGGGTGACAACCATGTGGTGCATGCCTGAGGCACACTGCCATTGGAGTCAAAAGGGATCCAATATCAGCCATTTTCCATTTTTTGTGGGGGGATCCGGAATGGATCCCCCGCGAAAAAACAGAGGGGTAACTATATGTTAAAATTAATTTAAGAGTTCAATAGGCACATCCATCCCTCTTCCCCATATATTCCTGGTGATAATGCCAATCTAAAGCAGCAGCATTCCATGGGACAACTCATCCTGAACTGATCATGTTGATGAAGGAAACTTAATAGGCACTTGAAGTGGTGTTGAGATTTTTTTTCAATGTGGGGGCAATGGCCATTGTCTAAACACATCTTTTAAAAAAGATCCCACTCTTAATGTTACTGTTACTGCCATCTATAAAGATAATTCACAGGTAACTCACTGCTAAGAAGTTACCATTGCTACGTATTATTATTATGCCATTGGAAAATGCAGATGAATGCCTCTCTGGTTTTCTCAAATGGCCAGTTTAGATATTTCATCTCAGAAATGCTGAGGAAAAATGACAAGTGACATTACAAAGGAATCCTTACTGGCTACAGCACATGGAAACTACTCACATAGACCCTTCCTTATGGCCTTCTCATTGTTAGATTGAGTTAGTACACACACTCAGGAATGGTAAGGTAAAGCAGCCCATTCCTGCCCCACTGAAACCTTAGTGAATTACAGACAATAACAACTTACTCCAAAGTGTATTAGTTACCAAAGTGGAATCTTTTGAACAGTTATTTGGTAACTAATTGTTTTTCAGAAGTATGTTGTAACTAGTTCCTTTTTTTTCTCCGCACTCTGAAATGAAAAGTAAAACTTTATATTATAAAACATATAATAGAAAACATGGGGCTTCTATACAGCCCTTTGGGACGTCCGGAGGACGTCCCATTTAAAAAAGGGGCGTCTCTTATAGACGCCCTGTGCCTAGTACGGACTCCGTCCGTACAAGATGGCGCCGGCCCTTCTACCTGGCCGGCGCCATCTTTACGTACTGGACGCATAGCGTCCAGACGTGTCGCGCCGCTTGTGACGTAGCGAGCGCGCCCTGGGCGCTCGCTACGTCGCCAACGCGACTTGAAAAGAAGCTCCCTTTTGTGAGCTTCTTTTTTCGGTCCGCGCGGGAGTCGGGCCGTCTGAAGGCTCCGGCTCCCCTGCGGACCTACCTGGCGGCGGCCCCTGTACCCGCCCTAGACTACCAGTTGTTTCCAGGTGCAGTGCTGGTCATGAATTATAAAGTTCTGTTATGTGAAAGCCTGTATCTCCCCATATTAGCCTGCCCAAGTTTTAAAACCTTGGAGAAAGATTTTCACTTGCTCTTACCTCTTCAGAGGCACATTTGGAGGGGGGCATGGAGAGAGACTTCTCGATAACAGTGCCCAGGCTTTGGAACTCTCTGCCAGGGGAAAACAGGTTTGTCACCTTCTGCTCACCTTCTGCCGTAAGTAAAGACTCTATTTGGATATGTTTGGGGACTAAGTGCCATGTGAAAAGCTTTTGAAGGGGTGCATGTGCTGCATGATGTTTTGTTCTTTAAATGTTCCTATGGTTTAAATGGTTTTATATCATTTTAAAGCATTAAATGTTTTTAATGGTTTTAATATGGTATCCCATTTAACTGAGTTTTTACTTTTTTATACTAATTTTAAATTCACATATTTTATTTTAACTCATGTGCAGCTACCTGAAGTTACATTTGGGAGAAAGAAGTGATTTATGTTAATAAATAGATTAATATAACATAGTATTTCAGTATTATTATCCAAACAGCTCCAAAATAGGAAGACTAAAACAAGAGAGACAGACAGTGTTTTCCCACTTTCGCTAAACAAAACATTGTAAATGGATTGATACAACCAGCTTTAAGAATTTAAGCCCTTACCAAGAGGCTTAGATTCTAAAAAGACCTAATACAAATAGGAAAAAAGGGGAATGGGAGGGGTGGGGTGGGAAATTTCCCCTTATATGCACTCTGATTAAATGTACTAATATTAATAATGTGTCCCTCTGAAATCAGTAGGCTTACCTCACAGCAGAACATTAATACATTATACCAGGGACGTAGCTAGGATTTTAGAAGAAGAGGGGGGTCCAGGCTAATTGCCACCATTATTAATGGGGCTTGGGTGCAGCGGTGCAGCAGCACACACCATTCAATTTTTCTAATGGAAGGGGGGGTCCAGACCCCAAGAACCCCCGCCTTGGCTACGTCCCTGATTATACCATAGTATCTAGATCAGTGCTAGTCAAAATGGTGGTTCCTGGACTAGTGCAAGTCTCTGAGCAAGTGGCCGCTGGTCCCAGGAGGGTTTCCAGGAACAAATGAAACACACTGTGCACAACAAAACAAATATAGTTGGTCATCCACATCAGATTGTCAGACAGCACTGATCTAGATTCTTAATAATGTAGGTAGGAGTGGGCAACTGCAGGAAGATAAGGGGTGAAATAATCCCCCAGAAGATTAATTAGTCATGTTACCATCATTTCTCTTGTCAATACTCAATGTGTGCCCCACAGATACCCTCTAGTGGTACTGGGACACTCGTCCTCATGTTTTCATTCCTTCTAGAATGAAGGCCAAGGAAAGGACTTCTATGGGGATTATTCAGACAGTAAAAATATCCAGGATGAATCCAGGTTGAATCTCTGTTGTTCACATGCATCCTAAGTGTGCCCAATTAAGTTTTTTGGAGGGATTCCAAAAATCCCACTTAACCCCGGATAATCAAACCAGGTTTTTATGGCAGTGTGAATCACCACTACAAATAGGCCTGTATGTTTGAATGCTTTCAAATACATTCACATCACCGACTCTGTTCAGTGCAGGCACGGTGAGCACCTGAAACTCACAGAGATGTGGTTCCATAGTGTGAATAACAAACCCGGCATGCATGAGTGGATTATTTCCATTGTTCCACTAAAAAAATGATATGTGATGACCCCTTGACAACAGGAAATAAGTACAAAATACTGTTGGTCTTTTTTTAAAAAATGCCTCTCTTTGACCTAAAAGGGAGTGGCAGAGAAAGTATGGTGAAAATGCATCCCCTAGCCCTAGAAAGCATTTGAGGTCAAAAGGTGGGGAAAGACAAAAAATGGGCATGGGGGCCACATGCAGTCCCTGGCACACATTTTGCCACTCCCTGATGTAGGTCCATTTCTAGGTCTTTTTATGAACCACTCTTTCTAAATTATAAAGCTACTAATTTTCAAATGTGCCATTCTTCCCCTGAGATGTGTATTTGTAAATGATTTAATTTAATTTTAATTTGCCACTGGCAGTTGGAGTGCTGTTTTTGAATGCTAGTTTTTCAGCTGTAGTGAATATTAAACAGAAAGAGTAAAGTATTTCATGGGAAGTGGCAAAGTGCAAAGTGCACACTGTTCTATGTTTCATCTATTGCCTATAAAGAACTGGAATAATGACTAGTATATACCATTTACGCAGCATAATTATTGCTGAAGAAAGGATGGTGTTGAGAGGTATTTCAAGTGAAAGTGTTCTTTGTCTCATCTAGGGATGTATTACAGCTGTGTATCAGTTCATGTACATTCATAGACCTCAATTTATTATCAGCAGCATCTAAGATATAGATAAATCTTTGCAGCAGCCAGCACCACTTACAGAACTGTGCACGTAGACAGCTCTGTCCAAAAACAGGGAGGCAGGGGCGACAGTGAGCATAGGGGATACTTCTCTCCATATTAAAGTCATTATTGACTCTCCTCTCCTTCCACTCCCTGGATTATAATCCACAGAGAAGACATAATATTTCCAAAAATAAAGTGTGGATAAGAACGAGCCTTTTCACTCTATTCCATCTCCACATCTCTGGAGAAGATAACTGATGAAATAAACAAAGCAGTCTTAATTTTCTTGTTATTAACTGTTTCTATTAAGAAGGCCTATGAATGCGGACCTCCAAGTCACTCTATTCTTAACTAATCTCTCAGTTTTTACAGATTCATAGCTGTGGCTTCTCTGATTAAATCTATCCATCTGGAATGTGGTTTTCCTTTTTTCCCTATTGCTCTCAATTTTATCCAAGCATTATAGTATTTTATAAGTCCTTTCTTCTCATGATATAGCCAAAATCAATAAACTCAGTTCAGTTATCTTGGTTCTAGCAGAGTTTGGGCTGATTTGCTCTAGAATGCATCCATTGGTCCTTTAGCAGTCTATGGTACAGTGGAGCCTCATCTGACACTTGAGCTCCCCCCCCCCCGCCCCACCCCCCGCGAATCAAAACATGATATACTTGAGCTCTATTCAATATAATGGGGCTCAGGCGTGGTGGTGCAGCGGTGCATGCACACCATGGCGTGTGTGCCATTATTTGTATGCACCACGGCTTCAGCATAAGCTGAAAGTGAGCATAGTGCGCCCCCGCTATGGTACAGGCACACTGTATTCTACAAACTTTCCCCAGTACCACACATCAAATTAGTTCTCCCCCCCCCCCCATCAGCTGTATTCACTGTTCAGCTTCACAAGCAGACATAGAAATAGGAAATATAATGGCACAGACAACCTAAATTCAATTTAATTAAATATTGAGGCCACCAACAGATGACCCCCCCCAAGGGCAGTTAGGGCCACCCTGGAGCTGGTTGCCCCAGAGTCGCAGCACGCACATGCCCTGGCCCAATCACTCTGTCTGTGGACCAAATAGGAATGGAAAAAATCTGATCGGTTTGGGTCAGTAAAGGGCTGCCTTAGGAACCCCACCACAGTCCCGGGTGGCTTCAAAGCTGCTCTGGGGGCATGCAGGTGAAAAAACTCCATGCCCTCAGAGCAGCTTGAAGCCTCCCCCATCTGATGTCAGGACAGCTTCGGGTGTCTTGGGGGCATGAGGTCCAAAACATCATGCCTCCAAGCCAGTGGAAGCCAGCTTTATGGCCTTTCTGTTTCAGCCCATTATTACACTAGTTCCTTCATAGCTGCCCTTCCAAGTATAAGTCTTCTTCTGATTTCTTGATTTTTACATTTATAAAAGAGGGAAGCAAAAGGACTGAAAGAGTCTTGTGACACTTCTAATATTATTTTAGTATGAACTTTATGGGTTACATCTACTTCCTCAGATGCACTGATGGGGCACAATGTCAAGTTCAAGTATCAATGTCCATTTACTTAGTTGTGGTGGTGGGATCAGATTGAAATGAGCAATGGTTACACTTGTCATAAACCTTCAGAGCTTAATTATAAACATTTCAACATTCATAGGCTAACATTGGGTGCAAGCTATAAATTGTCTCGAAGTGTGTAAGTAATGCATTTTATTCAATTAAAATAATCTTAAAATAATCTTGATAATTTACAGATATTGTTTAAAAAATACCTTAGTCCCCCTCCCTTCCACATTCAGTATAAGCTCCTGCTGTCGACATTTAAACCCTCCATGGACTGGCCCCTCCTTATTATCAGACCTTCTTTCTCCTCACCTTCCCACCAGGGCCCTCCGTTCTGGTAGTCAAGGGTTCCTGCTCAGCCCAGGATTCCTCTGCCCCATCCCGGATTCGCCCCCTTTTCACTTGCTGCCCCTCACTCCTGGAACCTTCTTCTCCCACAAGCAAGAGCCATCACTTCTGTAACCAGTTCAAACGGAGTTGAAAACCATCCTGTTCAGAGAAGCCTTCCCAGGCATTGCATAATGTCGCTTACTATTTGATGTTCTTTTGGTGCCTGTATCTAACCATTTCCTGTATTGCTATGTACTGTTATGATATCCTACTGAGAGTATGTATTTCCCTGGAAAATGATTAACATCCATTATGAACCAAGCCCTCCCTCCAGTCCATCGCCTTGGTCCAGGCCTCGGCGGTAGAAGAGGAAAATGCTGACCTCTTACCCTTTCCCTCCACCACCCCTTCTCCTTCGTGTTCATGTCTTTTAGATTGTAAGCCAGAGGACAGGATCCGTCTAGCTAAAAAGATGTATGTACAGCGCGAGTATAAATTTACAGCGGCTTCATAAAAAAAGGTTAATAATAATAATAATAATGTAAACACCACAATTCTACAATGTTGAAGAAACATATCTGTACAGGAGGCCATACATTTATGAAGAGACGAATAACAGCCTATCAGCAAGGATGTTCCATCTTTCAGCTCATTCTTTTGTCAATCCCAAGTGTTTCTCTTTCAAAAATGTAATAGAAAGTAATTTATAAATCGATGAGCAGTGCAACAATTGTCTCAACAAGTTCCTTTTCCCATATTGTAACAGGTAATGGCAATAAGTGTTTTGCAAAAACAGTAGTAGGTTAAAGGGAATGAGTTACTTTTAAAAAGTAGTTTCCCAAATTCTGCTTAGAAGCTTAGTAGCTCAGGCAGCCTGTATTTACCCAGACTTTATCAGCAGTACAGTATGTAGGTATGGGGGGGGGCATGTTACAAGAAATGGGAAGAACTATTCAGATCTATACTATGAAAATGATTCAAGAAAACTAGTATTTTCATCTACACGTCTTAATAATGTTCTTTCCCCTCATGTGACCTATTCTGTAGTCTAGAACTTTGAATATGCCATTAAATTTAGCAGCAACAGGGGCAGATGTTGTCCATCTCAGCAGGATGCTGAATACGTTCCAGAACTTTAAAGAATTTAACCAATATACAGTGCGCCCATGTCATACGCGGGTGCGCTATACGCAGCTTTCAGCTTACACTGAAAGCTGCAGGATATACAGGAAATACATCATGTGTCACATGCATGAGCCCCATTATTTTCAATGGGGTTTGAGCATAAGTGGAACTTGTCTTACACGGGGGGTCCAGAATGTATCCCCAGCATAAGGCAAGGAAACACTGTATGTTGAACCTATTTAGAGGAAAGGCCTCTCTATACATTGGACAGTTCCTCATTTTGTCATTTAATTAATCATCTATAACAAATGAGTCATTACTCATGCCATTGCCATTCTCAGGGTGGGGGGAGGTTTTGAAATTTTGCCCATTTTGAACTACTGACTTTTTAAAGGACGAATTATATAAGTGGAATTTGTTTTGTTTGTTGTGTGCCTTCAAGTTGTTTCCAATTTATGGCAACCCTAAGGTGAACCTATCATGGTGTTTTCTTGGCAAGATTTGTTCAAAGGAGGGTTGCCATTGTAACCCGGTGGATTTTATGGCTGAGATGGGAATCTAACCCTGGTCTCCAGAGTTATAATCCAACAATCAAAACACTACGCCATCTGGCTTTCAAAAATGGAATGCAGGATCTCAATGACAGCCAACAGCCCCACTGATGGAAATCTGTTCTGCTAATGAAAGGGGTGTAGCAGAATGATGTTTCCAGCCCCTACTTTCAGCAATCTGCAATTTGACAATCAGAAGTGGGATCACTGTTGCAGGTCCTCATCCCACTACAATTGCTGCTGGGAAGGCACTGGAAACATTTTTCTGCTGCATTCCATTCACCAGCAAAACAAACCGCCATTGCTCAGTGCAGTTGTCAACCCTTTGTATACTGGTATGAAATCTCAGATATTGAGGCATCAATAAATAAATTAGAAATTACGGAAATTACAGTTCAGAGTGCTGGTTTTAAACTGAGAGAACTGGAGACATAAAATGTTAGCTATTGAAAATAACTATAAAGTTTTACTGTCCTTTATGATATAGACGATATGGATTTTGAGAATTAAAATTTTGACTAACAACTTTTTGGTTTAGTGAATGGATTATTTGTTACATAATCTGTTTTTATCACTGTATCTATTAGGAAAAGTATTTGAATGCTAGATGATAGCAGTTCTATGCATTTTTCCTTTATCACAATCTAAAAAAGAAACCTTAGCAAAGGCATACAAAGACTGGATAGCAATTGCTTACAGGTTTTAAAAAAGATGTGCTTCTCTCACCACAATTTTAGGTAAGAAAAGATATTTTTATTATATTCTTCTCTATATGATTGATAGTCTTCATTGTTAGTGCCATCCTTATGAAAGGCATTTTGTCACTCTCAATAAGTACATATATTTTTAGAGATCCACACAAAAAAGAACACCATAAAAAAGATGCATTTGTCTTTTTTAAAACAACAACAACACTGAAAGGCTTATGTTGCAGACAGACACCAAATACAAAAGTCAGCAATCATGCATAAACCAGAATTTCACAGTGCAAACATATGCAGGCAGGCCCCAGTGTTACAAGAAAATCCAAACTATAATAAATTGTACATATTTATATGCCAGTTTTTGATGCAAATATGTGTGGCTTTTCTGCATGTAAAATTAGGATTTTTATGGAAGAAAAAAATGGGAGTGGCAGGTTAGGACACTGAAAAATATATCATTTTAGGACAAACACAAAGCTTCAAACTAAGCTATGGACCCTCCCTGTTGGAATTCACAGATAAGATAGAAAGGTGGGATATAATTTACATAAATAAATAGGATTCACAGAACCCATTCATGCAGTAATAATGTAACATGATTCCCATAGGATTAATTGCTATTGATTCCATGAAGTAAAAATATTGGATGTTTCCACTGAATCACCTTATGTCGTAACAGATGCAATCACTATATTATGGGAATACACAATTAGCATTTCAGAGAAGCTCATGAATTGTTGTACTAGAAGACTAAATTCCATAATTCACCTCATGATTCTTGAATACATTCATTTTAGAAAAGATGTTTTTCACTCAGTGAAAAAAAAAAGGAAAATACTGATTTTGACATTCTGACAGATACTGTAGACAATTAGTCATCATAGTTCATTGTAAGGTGATACAGTACAATTTCAGCAATCACTAAAAGACACATTTATCTTCCATATGGAACATAAATAACAGCAGAAAAATTAGAAGAATAAAAGAACTAGATACTCCTCTTGTTAGAAAAACAGTAGCTTTGTGAAGACCTTTTCCTTCTGCCAAAAATTTATATTTTGTTATGTAGAAAGATTGATTGTGGATAGAGCCAAAACTCGTAATCAATGAGCAGAAATGTGAAGAGATCCTTATTATGAAGCGATGCTCATATATCAGTTCAAACTACAGGATTCCTTACAGGTCTATTACTGGCCATTTCACACTGCGCTGGTTATTTGGGTTAGTCCAAGATCATTGGATACTTCTTGGCCAGGAGAACAGTAAGATGACATTTCCACGACTAGTCATACTGGCTTGTTTGTACCATCAGCATCCCTGGTATAGACAGGTTCTTGAATAGCACTTCGAACTCTGGTGGTGCTCTGTCTATCTGTCTTTGTCTTGAAAGGAAAGCAGAAATCTTTGAAACACCGCTTGAAATTTTCATCCAGAAAAGCATACAGGATAGGATTTAGACTGCTATTGGTGTAACCTAATGCAATGCAGAAATAATAGCTAGAAATGGCTGCAGTACTATGGGACACATCTCCAAGAGCTTCAACTAATACAAAAATGTGTATTGGGGTCCAGCAGATAATGAAAACTGCAACCACAACAAGCACCAATCTGGTGATGCGACGGAGGTTTCGGTCTTTTTCTCGCGATCCCGACAAAAGTCTTACACTCTTCAAGCGCATAATCATCAGAGTATAGCAAACAACTATAATTAGCACTGGTATAATAAATGCAAAGACAAAGACACAAATTTTCATAAAAATGTCCCACCACTCATAGTCATCATCTGGAAACTGCAAAGAACATTCAGTACTTGCTGTGTCTGTATCTGTCAATGAAAGAAGAAGAAAGGGCATAAACAAGTTAAGTAGACATAGATTTAGAGTAAAATAAATAGATTTTATTATGGCTCAAAAACTATAGTCATTTTGACCAGTCAAATGCTGTAGGGCTTGGTCCTACAAGACCAGTATATCAGGCATAGGTTCCTTCTTTCCCCTGCCAATTACTCTTTCTTGCTAAATTACCACTAGGCAAGGAGTACTACAAGCAAGTAAAACCAATAGACAAGTATCCTGTTTTTAGTGGTAATAAAGCAATTTGGGAAAGGGATGGAGTGTGGCCTTTACTAGAGGTCAGACCAGAGCTTTTGACAGTTGCTGACAGCTTCTTTGTTAATCAAAATTATATAAAGCATATTATCTAAAAAGAATTTCAAATAAAATAGTCAGAAGACTGAGCATTAGTAGTATTCTGGATGCTGGACACTTGTCTTGGGGTGAGTCTAAGGTGTTTATCACACTATACTCTTAACGAGCTACTATTCCAGTGTGACTCCTCTAGCTGCCTCCTGCTGCAAGCTTCCTCCTGCTGCATTCTGGGATTGGCAGTTTTAAGGGGGGTATTTAGAATTCTCAGGCAGAGAATTCTAAATACTCCTCATTAAACTGCCAATCCCAGAATCAGCAGGAGGCAGCCTAGAGGAGTCACACTGGGAATAGTAGCTCGTTAAGAGTTAGTGTGGATAAAATTATGACCCAGAAGCTTCTCCACCCATGGTGAGAAACAGATATAATCACTTTGCTTACTATTTCTGACATGTTTCCCCAGTTCAGTGAAAAAGAGATGTATAATTTCTCACAATCTTCACAGACTATTTTGCATAAAATGGATTAAGAAAGCAGAGTATCCTGGTTCAGTGGGGTCTTTTACACCAGTGCAAACTCTATTGGGAACAGCCTAAATACTGGGAAGGCATTGAAGTAAGAAAGATCAGGCGGATTAGTCATGTTCAGGACATAGATGGGGGGGGGGGCACTAAAAATACCAGATGCTCTATTTCATAGAAAAGCAATGGCAAACTACAATGAGGATTTCTTTCCGAGAGAACTGTATGAAAATCTTAGGATCCCCCAAAGACAATAGGAAACCTGAGGTACTTATACACACACACACAACCACACGAGAGCGAGAGAGAGAGAGCGGAATCCTTTGAATGACACAACTGAAGTTAGGAATGCTTCCCAGCTAATTCCAACCTTTAAATTCCAGTCCATTATCCTCGTACATTCCACAGTTTGTTAAACCATTATATCAATCTGATTTTAGCTGATTTTAGTGGGTTGAACCTTTGCAGCCTTACAAATTTATTGCAAATAGAGGTTTATGTCTCTACTACAGGCCATTCTGTACTCTCTAATGAACTAGCACTCTTTTTCATTACAGTTGTTACTTGAGAGACAGTCATTTTTAGAAGGGTGGTCTGTTAAGTAATGAGGGGAAACACGTGAGAGGAGATGCATGACTGAGAGAGATTTACAGTGCAGGAAGGAAGAAAATCTATATAGTGCTACTTACTCCAGCCTTCTTGACTGAATAAATTGCCTAATAGTTTGCTCCTTTCAGACATACTGTTCCAGCTGCCCCCATACACACCAGAGGACATTCACACCCTATTTGTTATTAAATGGATAAGCACATCACAGAAAACGTAAAGTTGCTGCTAGAAATTCCAGCAAAAGGATCCACTTAGTTGCTTGTTGGTGATGTAACCCATAGGAAAATCGCAGGATTGGCCGCCCGCCTCCCTGGGCAGGCCGCTTTGCCGACGAGAGCCGGCAGGAAGTGTCGCGCCCCAGCATGCCTTGCTGGGCGGCCCTGGGCGCCTATTGGTGGCCGGAGTAAAGGGGCGTTGGTACTTCCGCCGCGCCACTCTAAGGCACCAGATCGCTCTATGGCAGTTGGTTCCCGTTCCTCCAGGGCAGTCCATTGGCTGGGCGCCCTGGAGGGGGGCGACGCCATTTTGTTTGGCCGGGTGCCAGGCCTATTAGTCACACTGGAAGGCCCCGGCACCTTTTGCCTTTTGGCTCTCCACCCTCCTCTCCTTGGGTTGATGGTTTTTGTCACAGCTTAGGGCGGCAACATCGTCCTGGATTGATGGTGTGGGTTACCAGGGCTATGGAGCACTGGTTTGGGAGTCATTCGGGACCCGGGCAAACAGGGCATGTGTTTGGCCATTGTGGGGGCACAACAAGGGTGAGCCTCCCGGTGACTAGGGGCTTAGGAATAAGCGAGCGGCTGGTGGTGGATGCCAGTCGGCGTTCCTTAGTCCCTAGGTCATCCAATGCCTGGCGGTTAGCAGGCAAGCGGTTTATCGATCAACCATGGGGTTGTTCAATTTTCTCAGATCCTGCCCTTATGCTTTGTGTCAACCCTACCATTTGTTTGCTGTTTAATAAAGTTGTGCGCCTTTCTTACAGCTTGGCTCATGTTTTCTTCCAGCCGGCCTCCCAGGCAATGGAATTACCTCACTGACAGCTAGTTCCACACCATTATCAGAGGTTATATGATGGCCTGGGAACTCTTAGCCAACACATCACTTGGGTCTCATGCCAGGGAGAAAGGCAGGATAAAATTTGAATAAATAAATAAAATAAGGAATCAATATTTCTGACTGTGACATTGAAGCACATAACACTAAGGCATTTTCCAATTCCTCTCTCAAAATTAACTGATTCAATGGATTCGATTTATATCCTGTGTTTCCCGCAAAGGGGAGATTTCAGATTGTTCTAAATAATATTAAATTGAAAAGAAAAAAGATTCACTTAAGACACAGAAGATCAATAAAGCAGAATTAAATTAAAAACCAAAAAGAAAGCAATTAAAACTCATTTTTAAAAAAAAGCATCTCTAAGGAAAGCTGAGTGTCATTCCACTGGTAAACAACACTTGTCCTCAGTAGCTGAAAATCTGAGGAATAGAGAAGTCCTTACCAGTCTACAGAAGAAAAAAATTGCAGCGGGAGACAGTTTCGTAGGGAGTACAGAGCCTGGGACCACTAAAAAAGTCCACCCCCTAACATCACAACGAATATAACTCCAATCTGGTTGGCCGTAAGGAAGGCCTTCCTCTCTAAGTATCAAAAATAATTAAGATCTGGAATCACATCCATAAGACTAGAATAAAACCTGCTAATATAGTGGCCTAATAGATAGAAGCTGACATATCTAAGACAGCAGTGGAATGTGGTCTGGTAGGGATAGCCAAACACGTGTATCACAGCATAAAATCCATCTCAAAAGCAAACTCAATATGGCCTTGATATACTTTTTAAAAAATATGGACACACCTCAAAAATAATTGTGCATATCTGTCCAGACTAAATTTTAAAATGTTATTAATAAACAGTGATTATTACCAAAGGGCTAGCCCAAGACATTTTGTGCCTGGGATGAACTAGAAAACCCACTCCGAGTAATGATTCAGACAGGACCAAAAAGTCAGAATATTCTGGCACATGAGATAGAAAAAAACAATCCCCCTCTCTTACAATAAATAAATAATAATACATTAAATAACTGATTACTTGCTGCTATCTGCTACCTAAAGTAGCTGCTTCATTCTTTTAAGGGGAGGGCCAGCCTTATCACAATCCCCCCACCAAACAGTCTGTACTCACCTCTCCGACCTTGTGCCTCCAGGACTATGGCTGAATGCCCACGATGATGATAAGAGCCAGCTACACACTATTGATTATCTTTGCCTCAGAGGAGTCGGAAGTCTAGTGCCTTCCGGGGTGACAGACAGCAATGTCGATCACCACTCCTCATGGTCAGGGTGAATTTGCTGGTAAACTGTTATCGTTAGTCACTTGACATGACAATTTACCGGCACATCCCCAAATGGCCAAGAGTTCATTACCTACTCAGTCCTTGGAAAGGCCTTGTCTGCTGGTACCGAGAGCATCTGCCCGAGCCAAATTCAAAAATATAGCTGTTGTTGCTGTCTTCATCTTTGTGTACCTAGCAACCAAGAGAATGTTTTATATGTTAATATCCCCATAAGTCCGCTTGGTAAGAGTACATTCTCGGGCGTGGAAGTCCATTACTTATAAATGAATAATGGGGCGAAGAGAGTTGCTTTCTGTGAAAGCTTTTCGACCACACAACCACACACACACCGTACTAATCTTCTCAGTGATTTTTGGTGTTCACTGGTAGGGGTAGAAATGTTTTTCTGTTGTGAGCTAACATCCACCCCTGCATTTCTAAAGCACTGGCAAATAGATCCTGCCTCTCCATGCCTGCACTGCAGCTCTTTCATTTTGCCTGCTCAGCAATCGCAGAAGAGATACCTGACTGACCTCCCCCTTGGCCATCTGCACTTTCTAAGTAATCTGACGAATCTTTTTTTCATCTTCCTCATTGCTGATTCCACACATCTCAGACCGATTATACTGTAAGAGTTGAGCTTTTAATAAGATGGAACAAGACAATAAGATGTATCAAAATCTGTGTCATTACCTTAGACCAGAATTCTTTGAAGGGTCATGACTAATGGAAAGCCATTGATACAATGGTATCACTCAATCTGGATCCAACCCAGTATGTCCATTATTTACAATGTTGACTGTTCTGAAAGTAGCATGTTTCTCTTTATAAGACAAACAAAGATCTGCCAACTCTATTTTTTTACAAAAAAAAACATCCTGAGATATTAAACTGCGTGGGATACCCAATGTTTTTTTATGGTTGCTAAGCCATTGGATATGATTCCTTTCAGAACAGCAGACAGAATAGAAATGGAGGAACAAATTAAATAATTTCTTACCTAATTCACTACTTAGGAGTTTATTCAAATGAGACAATTTCTCTTGAATTCGATATGAAAAGAATAGTGGGGCCAGAAAGTATTAATTATGAATGTAATTGCATTCGAAATGGCTTCAGTTGACTGAAAACAAGGCATGGGCCATTGCCCGGAATTTTGCGTTTGATCACACAATAACGTGATGGAAACCACATGACTTGCGTTAGTTTTACTGACTTCCCATTGCCTGGAATTTGGTTTAGTGGGGTTATCATGCATAACCGTTTAAAACTCACGATTGCGTTCATGATTATACTCCATTTCCTGTCTGATACACCTCCTTTACAACTGTGATTGGCTAAGATTCGGCATGTTGAGAGAAAAAAATGCCTGGAGGAAAAGTGGAGAGGGGAACTAAGATACTTGCTTACTCAACAGCAGGGGGGGGGGGAGGAAATTTGGGGGTGGCATATCAAACCTTCACTGCCGGGCCAAACTGGTTTGTAGAACCAATCTGGGTGAGGCAGGGGGAACCGTCCAATAAAAAGCATTGTATGTACAGCGCTGGGAAATTTTACACGTCTGATAATAAAGGATAATAAAATTAATAATAATAAATAATAATAATAATAATAATAATAATCATAATAATAATAATTTACAAACAAGACTCCCTGGGCATTTATCTAGGTTTGCACTTCCTTCTATACTGTATATTCTCTTTTGTTCTTTCAACAATTTACCTGTCGCCCACTGCTATGTTACCAATTAAGTTTTACTGCCATGCAGAACTAAATTATAAGTGATTTAATTAGATTATGCAAATTAGTCAAGTTCTCTATGTGGCTAGATATCTTTTCATCAAATTAAATCAAAACAGCTAAATGAGGACATTAATTTTCTTGTTGGAGGCCAAGTCGCTCCATCCACAACATTTTTTCTTCTTTTGCTGGAACTCTCACCATTCTCTACTCCTTTCTCTTGCTCTCTCTTTTGTCCTGTTTTTAGAAAATTATTCCCCATCCTATAATATTCGTGTTTATTATTATTGCTTGCATTACCAAAAAGTTAAATGGATTAACTTAATGAGTGATCATGACACTCAACTCTACTAATTAATATTTTGGTCTATAAGATTATACAATCCACATCTGCAACACACCAGTAGTCACTGCACAGGCAACTTGCAGGTTTTTCTCAGGCAACTTGACGATGCATATACATACATACATACATAATACATACACCACACACACACAGCCATTTGCCACTGCTTCCTCTTTCCCCCCAGAATTCCCAAAATCTCAGTCCGGCTTGAGTGTCAGGGTTTGTCTTCTCTTTCCCAGTCCCTCATAGAAGCCAGAACCATTTTTTTCTTTGCACTGCACCACCTAATGTGGATGCTTTGAATCTTTCAATCTTTATAATCATTAGAATCATAGAATCATAGATTGGAAGAGACCGCAAAGGGCCAATCGTCCACCCCCTGCCATGCAGGACTCCAGATCAAAGCATTCGTCGACAGATGGCATCCAGCCTCTGTTTGAAGTGTGTTTCCATGTTCGACAGCCCTACTGTCAGGAAATTCTCCTAATGTTGAGGTGGCATCTTCTTTTCGTAGCTTGCATCCATTGCTCCGGGTTCCTAGCTCTGGAGCGCAGAAAACAAGTTTGTCCCTCCTCAATATGACATCCCTTCAAGTATTTAACCAGTATCATATCATACCTCTTACCCTTCTCTTCTCCAGGCGAAACATCCCCCAGCTCCATGAGTCGTTTCCTCATAGGGCAGGGTTTCCAGACTTCCACCATCTTAGTCGACCTCATTTGGACACGCTCAGTTCTCAATGTCCTTTTGATGTGGTGCCCAGAACTGGACACAATATTCCAGGTGGGGCATGACCAGAGCAGAATATAGTGGCACTTTACTTCCCTGGACTAGATTACTATACTTCATTGATTGCAGCCCTAAAAATCGCCTTGGCCTGTTAGCCTGCCGCATCACACTGTGACCATCATGTTCAACTTGTGGTCTACTTGGATCCTAGATCCTTTCACATGTTGTCTCCTTAAGCCAGGTGTCTCCCATCCTATATCTGTGCATTTCATTTTTTCGCCCTAAGTGCAGTCCTTACATTTTCCCTGTGAAGTTCATTCTGTTAGCTCTGGCCCAGCTTTCTAGTCTATTCAGGTTCATTTTGAATTT
>NC_056525.1:198314326-198318262 GCF_019175285.1 Sceloporus undulatus | reverse complement strand
TATAGAACCATGCCACTAATATCCCATGCAAGCAAAATTATACCCAGACTTCTACAACATAGAGTCCAACCATACATGGAAAGAGAAATCCCAGTGGTCCAAGGGGGGTTCAAGAAAGGAAGAGACAATAGGGACCACATTGCAAACATACAATTGATAATGGAGTGGACAAGGGAGTTCCAAAAGAAGATCAGTATGTGCTTTATAGACTATAGCAAAGCCTTTGCCTGCATGGATAATCAAAGGCTATGGAACACCCTTAAAGACAAGGGAGTGCCAGCATATCTGATAGTCTTGATAAGAAATCTGCACTCAGGACAAGAGGCTACTGTCAGAACAGAACATGGAGAAACAGGATGGTTTCCAACTGGCAAAGGAGTCAGACAAGGCTGCATCTTATCACCCTATTTGTTCAACTTATATGC
The DNA here is from genome assembly GCF_019175285.1 of Sceloporus undulatus. NCBI lineage: Eukaryota > Metazoa > Chordata > Lepidosauria > Squamata > Phrynosomatidae > Sceloporus > Sceloporus undulatus. The sequence continues at coordinate 198,317,837 of NC_056525.1, read as the reverse complement.
AAAACATATTGTAAGAAAAGCAGGTTTGGACACAGAAGAAGGAGGAGTGATGAATAGGAGGAAGGAATATAAACAATCTGAGATATGCAGATGACACCATAATACTAGCAGAAAACCTCAAAGACCTGGAACAATTACTAAGAAAAATAAAGGAAGAAAGTGCAAAGGGAGGCCTATTGTATGAGATCGCTGATGTCACTGTTGATGTCTTGTATTGCTTTGTGCTATAGCATGTGACATGCAGCTTGTATGTTGTGAACCGCTTTGATCTGGACGAAAAGTAGTATACAAATAAAAAATACTATTATTATTATTATAAAGAAAACAAAAATAATGACCACAGAAAACCTACACAACCTGGATGAGAAGATGAATAATTAAGACTTTACTTCCTTAACTTCCATTAGGAGATCAACCACTGGTTTTTTTGCTCTTCCAAACAAAATCACACCAAACAATAAAAAAGTATTCTGGGTTTTGGTGTTCATTCTGAAAAAGCTAATAATAGTGTAAATGTGGTGTAGATGTGGATCACATCTTTCTAGGTGGTCATCACCATCTTAAGTAGAATGTAGTTGTGAGTAACTAAACATGTGACTGTAGAAGCTTCCTGAGCCATTAACTGACTTAGAACCATCATGCAATTGGGAGTAGCCAGACAGCAGGAAAAGGTGTCTTGAGATATAAAAGAATTTCATACTTGGTTGCTGGCTGAAAGAGTGGTCACAGCATGGCAGTTGTACTCCCTTTTGTGTTTCCATTGCTGTACATTTGCTAAGGAAGGAGTGGAATCAGGTTTTAAATCCTGCAGAAGAGGAAGACTAAGAAAATGAGAAATGGGAATATCAACCTTAAATAATAAAACTTTTATTTATATCCCGCTTTTCTGTGACAGGACAATCAAAGCAGCTTACAACACGTTAAAATCCACATTTACAAATTTATATCCCAAATTCCCCCCCTTAAAACAGGATTAAACAAGTTACAATTAGAACCTTCCCTTCTCATATGACTGGAACAATGAACAAGACAGAGGTAAAGTTGATTTTTCAGCTTATTTATAATTATTATTAACCTTTATTTACAGAGCTGTACATGCAATCTTTTTAGTTAGACGGTTCTCTGCCCTTGGGCTTACAATCTAAAAAGACAAGACACAGAAGGAGAAGGGAGTGGTGGAGGGAAAGGGTAAGAGGTCCAGCAGTTCCTCTCTACCTCCAAGGCCTGGATCAAGGCAGATGGACTGGAGGGAGGGCTTGGCTTCAAAATGGATGGTTAATCATTTTCCAGGGAAAATACATACTCTCAAGTTGGATAATGCATATACAGTACATAGCAATACAGGAAATGGTTTGATAAACAGGCACCAAAAGAACATCAAATAGTAAGCGACAATTATGCAATGCCTGGGAAGGCTTCTCTGAACAGGATGGTTTTCAACTCCGTTTTGAAGCTGGTTAAAGAAGTGATGGCTCTTGCTTGTGGGGGAAGAAGGTTCCAGGAGTGAGGGGCAGCAAGTGAAAAGGGGTGAATCCGGGATGGGGCAGAGGAAATCCTGGGCTGAGACAGCAGACCTTGACTACCAGAACGGAGGGCCCGAGTGGGAAGGTGAGGAGAAAGAAGGTCTGATAAGTAAGGAGGGGCCAGTCCATGGAGGGCTTTAAATTTCGACAGCAGGAGCTTATACTGAATGCGGAAAGGGAGGGGGAGCCAGTGAAGGGATGACAACACAGGAGAGATGTGGTCAGAGCGGTGGGTGGAAGTGATAATGTGTGCAGCTGAATGCTGAACAGAGATTAAAGGACGGAGGTGGGAAAGAGGAAGCCCAGCCAGGCGGACGTTACAGTAATCAAGTCATGAGATCACTAGGGCATGGACCAGGATCTTGGAAGTAGAGGCGGAGAGATATGGTCGGATTTTGGCAATATTGTATAGAAAGAATCTACAAGCCTTGGCTGTGGTCTGGATCTGAGGGATACACGACAGAGAAGAGTCAAAGATAAAACCAAGACTGCGGGCTTGCTGGACTGGTTGAATAGAAATGTTGTCCACAGAGACAGAAAAGGAGAGTTGAAGGGTGGGCTTAGGAGGAAAGACAAGAAGCTCCATCTTGGACATGTTGAGCTTCAAAGGCCGATGGCGCATCCACTGCAAGACAGCTGTGAGGCAAGACGAAACTTGCTTTTCAAGCCTTGGAGAAAGGTCAGGGGTGGAAAGATACAGCTGGGTGTCATCGGCATACAGATGGTAGGAAAAGCCAAAAGAGCTAATGAGTTTTCCTAAGGACAGTGTGTAGAGAGAAAACAGAAGGGGACCCAGAACAGAGCCCTGGGGAACTCCAACAGATAAGGGAACAGGAGAAGAAGTCTGGCCCCCTGCAACTACTGCAAAAGATCTGCCAGACAAGTAAGATCTAAGGCTTATAAGGCTGAGAAGTAAGGCTAATTTCTACAAAGGAAAACATTGATAGAGAACTGATAGAGAATGCATTTCTGACTCTAGAAATCATATAAGTGGATAAAACCTTTTCCATTTCAGCACACATTCTTTTCACAGCAGGGTCTTCACTGGAAATGTTTCCAGCTTATTTAAGGCTTTTGGGAGGGACTCCAATTTCAGCCTGAAATGGAACAGGTGCTTCAGTGTTACAGATTGCCATTATGAGATTGTTTTCAACTGATAATAGCTACCATAGACATTGTGTGATTCATCTAGTAGTTTTGAATTTCTTTATTTGGTGTACTAGTGTCCATGCCCCCTGGGATGGAAGAACAACTGACTGCCATCAAGCACTGAGATAGCCAGTTTTTCCAATTACCTTAAGAGTCTCCGGTGGTTTAAATAATTTTCTAAATGAAAATGTGGCTTTTAAAGTAGCATTTCAATGGTTATTTGGTCAGACATTACATATTTTAAATGCTAGCTTTTGTAAGATGTCTACGGATTACATTAGACAAAGCATTAAAAACTGATTTTGTACTCACAGTCACCAAATCAGCTGACAACCTGATCCCATTAAGTGTTTGCATGGGACCAAGAATTCATGCATACTATGTAATTATAACAGTGTATCCCACTTTAGATACCAAGGCAACATCCCATGGAATCCTAGGATATAAAATTTAGGGAGGGATATTTATAGTGGTCACTTAGAGGGCCTGAATGTCTCACCAAAGAACCCTAGGATTCTGTAGAATGCAGATGTGGAAGTTAAAGTGGAATCATAGTGATATAATTGTATCGTATGAATGGGCCCCATGTTCTAATAATTCTACCATCTAGGGCCAGAGTGTTGGACTGGGAGTAGGAAGATCTAGTTTCAAGTCCATGCTGAGTCAAGAAGCCCATTGAGTGACCATTGGCTTGTCATTCATTCTGATTTACCTTACAGCAATGGTGGATGGTGGCTCCCATGTCAATGGGTAATTGAATCCACTCTAGATTTTACTTGGTTTGGAACACTGAATAATAATAATAATAATAATAATAATAATAATAATAATAATAATAA
>NC_056525.1:198302742-198311326 GCF_019175285.1 Sceloporus undulatus | reverse complement strand
AATAATAATAATAATAATAATAATAATAATAATAATAATAATAATAATAATAATGTTTATTTATATTTCCTGCCTCTTCCACGGATTGAGGTGGTATTACATCATTAAAAGGATACATAATACAAAATACAATCAATAAAACACTAATACTGAATTAACCAACATTCCTATTAGTTCTCTAAAATAGCAATTCATCAATTAGCCAACAGTCAAAATCAAAAGTCGAACAATCATCATAACCTTTTATATGGAGTGTGCTGGATAAGTTTCTTTAAAGTTCAGATTTGAACCCAGAGCAGATTGTTTTTTGTGGGGGTTTTGGGCCATGTGACCATGTTCTAGAAGATTTTCTTCCTGACGTTTTGCCAGCATCTGTGGCATCTTCAGAGAAAAGCCTTCGACTTCACACCAGAGCAGATTCACCATCCCATTGACATGGAAGCCACTAGCCACCATTTCCTCACATGAATGTTGTGAAGGAAAAGTGGTGGGAAAGAGCCACACACACTGCCTTGAGCTTATTAAAGAAAAGGTGGGAGATGAATTTACTAAAGCAATAAAGACTTCATTAGAAGGGTAGAGAAAGTTTCCTGTTATGATGTTGACAGTGGCTGGCATCCTGTTGGTTAGTCTTAGTGAGAGTAGACCCATTGAATTAGTTTCTGAATGGTGAGTCAGCATGTAGATAAGTTTAATTGATTCAGTGGGTGTACTCTAGTAAGAACTAACATGATTTAGACCAGCGTATATAATTATTGTTAACTAATCAGCACTAAGTTATTTTGAGAATGATGTCTTGTTGCACACAGTGTTCTATTATAGTTGTCCACATATATGGGTTAAGCATTCATGGATTTGGTTATTTGAGGATTACTGTATTGTATGCTGCTTTAACTGCTGCCCTATGCTACTTTTAACAGGGACCTTGAAGACATCAGTGTCACTGGGAAGAAATCAAACAGGTGGGGTGGCTGGGCCAAGCCACACACACATTGCCCTCTCACTCATTCACTTAGATTGGGGGGGGGGATGGGATAGGACAAGTGTCCCATTTTTCCTCCTTCTTGTCCCCCATCCATCCATCCATCCCATCCCACCCCCTCCCCTGCCTCCAACCTAAGTGAGTGAGTGAGGAAGGGAATGTGCATGTGGCCAACCTGCCAGGGCAGGTATTTTATGTGTGTGTTGAATATGGTTTGGGTCCCTAGAGATATTTGCATTTATCCACTTTTGTGGTGGTTCTGCATCCCTGTGGGCTGATTGTACTTGTTTTTTGGCTCTTTATTAACTCAGAATAATGTGATTTTTTAACCTATTGAAATATGCATATTAAGATGGATAAGAGGCATGTATTTAAAACAGAACTACTAATGGAAAGTATACTAAGCAATGTACACATCCTCATCTTCATCATCCTCATCCTCATCATCCACATCCACACACAACACTTCCTCTTATGCATCAGTCCAAGCCTTACAAAACAAAATCCTTGTATTCTTCTAACGAATAAATCACTCCAGTCTGTAAGCAGCAAGTAAAACACTGAGGCAGGAAGGAAGTACTATTGAACTTGATGACATCTGATCCCATGATTCTTTTGTTAGTTGTTACTAGAAACTGAAAGATAGCAGCAGCTAACTATGTGTGCATTCAACCCCTTGAATTTCATAGAGGCTGCTTTGGCAAGGAATACTCTGAAGTGGTTTTACTAGTCTCTTGAAGGGAAAAATTCATCTCAAGAATTGAGTTAGAGAGAATATCTAGCTGAAATTAGAGAGTGAAATTCTTTATTTCTGTTTTCTGCCGTGACTTGATTTTTAATATTGAAACAGGAGTTAGAGCTCATGTCTTACAATGATACTTATCTGTAGTTGTACTCCGGCCTATATTGCATGAGTGTAGGATAGAGGTAATGAAAAAAAGCCATCATCTATCACATTGGCTCATATTATTTTAAAGCACTGAATCAGAAGTAGGTGGAAGATTGCTAGACAGTTATATACATATTTATTCTTAGAGGTTATATTGCCAAGGAAAAAACTGAGGTTATCACATTCATCAGTTCATCCTGAAGTAAAGTCTCCTAAGAAACTTTTGTTGTAATCAGAGTGTCAAAAAACTTTTTACAACTGTGGGAAGTAATGAGTGAAGACCCACCAATGGCATTACCTTTTTGTGATGATGAGATTTCATGCTTCTGTGAGGCAAGAGGCTATGAAGAGAGCAGCAATACTGCTGGTAGGGTCTCCCATGTCAGACAGGTTTGTCTGACATGGAAACCACACTAAATATGCCAAACAGTTACTGAGCAGCAGAAATAATAGGGGATGACTTTGGCAGAGGATTTGTCAGAGGCAATGGCAGTGGTACTATAGCTAATGCTTGTTAGTACTGCTCAGAACGAGGGCAGTGAAGAAAGCTGATAGGAAGAAAATAAACCCATTTGAAATGGGGCTGGGGAAGAGTTCTATGGATAATATCAGCTGCTAAAAAGACAAATCAAATCAAGCCTGAACTCCTTATAAGCCATGGTGGCTTAACGGAGGCATATTTTGTATGTCATGAGAAGACATGACTCACTGGAAAAGACAATACTTTAACTTAGTGCCTGTCAAGGTGAGAAGACCTGCAGTTAGCTTTTGCATCTCAGTAAGGGTGACTCTCCACCAGCACTCTGTCTCAGTTCTAGTGTGGTTTGAGATTGTTCCAGTTTGGCTCTTCTCAAGCCTTTTAATACAACTTGGAACTGGAAAGACATACCACACAAATGTTCTATCATGAAGCAAAAGTGACTTAACGGAATATAACTACTGTGGCTGTTTCAAAATATTTTCACCCATATGCAGTGAAACTCACAGCTATACCTTTTGTTTGTTTTCCCACCACATACTCACACATTTGCATATCCACAGAGGCTGGTAGAAAACACATAGATATACAGTACCTCACTTTGCAGCCTATAGTGTGTATGTATGTATTCACAGATGTCCTCCCGTGATCACCCACTGCCAATGGGAGAGGCAGTGCTTCCATCCTTTCCCTGTTGCATTACTGTCATTGTCTCACCAAAAGTGTGCACAAAATTACAACCTTAACACCTTTGTATCTCATGGATTTTTAACAACTTTAAAACAAATTGTTGTAAGCTGCTTTGATTCCCAAGCTGGGGAAAAAGCAGAACAGAAATAAATATAAATATAACATCAACAACACAGTACTATACATGTCTACTCAATATGTAAGTCCCACTGAGTTCAGCAGCATTTATTTCTTGGAAGGTGGGTATGGAATTGAAAGCTTATGGTTCAGTCTTATGCAAGTCTACTTAGAAGTAAGTGTCATTGATTTCCATAGTTCTTATTCCACAAAAGTTGCTGATATTGCTTGCTTCATGACACACCTCTCCCTGCTACTCCAATAAAAATAACACCTGCCATTCCTGCAAGCTTAGCTACCAAATAATACTGAAATCTAAGTTCAAGACAAGCAAAGATTGAAAGATTCAAAGCATCACATTATGTGTGCAGTGCAAAGAAAAAAATGGTTCTGGCTATCTATGAGGACTGGAAAAGAGAGAACAAACCCTGACACTCAAGGCCAGGACTTGAGATTTGGGAATTCTGGGGGGAAAGAGGAAGAGAGTGGCAAATTGCTGTGTGTGTGTGTGTGTATGTATGTATGTATGTATGTATGTATATGCATCTTCAAGTTGCCTGAGAAAACCTGACAAGTTGCCTGTGCAGTGACTACTGTTGTTTGCATATGTGGATTTTATAAATCTTATAGACCAAAATATTAATTAGTATAATCTGAGTGTCAATGATCACTCATTAAGTCCATTTAACTTTTGGTAATGCAGCAATAATAATAAACACTATATTATAGGATGGTGGCAATAATTTTCTAAAAACAGAGACAAAAGAGAGAGCAAGAGAAAGGAAGTAGAGAATGGGTGAGAGATTCCAGCAAAGAAGAAAAAATGTTGGGGGATGGAGCGACTTGTCTCCAACAGAGAAAATTATGTCCTCATTTAGCTGTTGTTTGATTTTATTTGATGAAAATATATCTAGCCACATTATGATAACTTGACTAATTTGCATAATCTAATTAAAATCACTTATAAATTTAGTTCTGCCAGTGGCAAGTAAAACTTAATTGGTAACATAGCAGTGCAACAGTAAATTAGTGAAAGAACAAAAGAGAATATACAGTATAGAATGAAGTTCAAACCTAGATAAATGCCAGGAGTCTTGTTTGTAAATTATTATTATTATTATTATTATTATTATTATTATTATTATTATTATTATTATTATTATTATTATCCTTTATTTATAAAGCGCTGTAAATTTACCCAGCGCTGTACATACAATCTTTTTAATTGGACGGTTCCCTGCCCTCACCCAGATTTTGTTCTACAAACCATTTTGGGCTGGCATGAGGTTTGATATGCCACCCCCAAATTTCCTCCCCCCCCTTGCTGTTATAATCAGTATCTTCCCCTTTCTCACTTTCCTCCAGCATTTTTTCTCTCACACATTGCCTAATCTTAGCCAATCACAGTTTAAGGAGTTTATCAGACAAGGGAAATTGGAAGTATAATCCTGAACGCAATCGTGGAGTTTAACGTTATTGCATGATAACCCACTACACGCAAATTCAGGCAATGGGAAGTCAGTCCGAACGCAATCATGTGGTTTCACGTTATTGTGTGATACACGCAAATTCGGGCAATGGCATGCTATTTTCAGGCAATGGAAAGCCAGTTCGAATGCAATGTACATTAACATAAGTGAATACGTTCTGGCCCCACTTTCTTTTCATTCGAATTCAAGAGAAATTTCTCATTTGATAAACTCCTAAGTAGTGAATTAGGTAAGAATATTATTTATTTGTTCCTCCATTTCTATTCTGTCCTGCTTTTCTGAAAGGAATCATATCCAATGGCATTAGCACCATAAAATAAACATTTGGTACCAGTTAATATATCAGGATTTTTTTTTTTGTAAAGAAAATAGAGTTGCAGATCTTTGTTTGTCTTATAAAGATAAACATGCTAGCTTTCATAACAGTCAACAGTTGTAAATAATTGACATACTGGGTTGGATCCAGATTGAGTGATACCAGTTGTAATCAATGGGCTTTCCATTAGTCATGACCCTTCAAAGAATTCTGGTCTAAGTATGACACAGGCTTGATACATCTTATTGTCTTTTCCTCTTATTAAATCTCAACTCTTACAGTATAATCTCTGAGATGTGTGGAATCATCACTGAGGAAAATAAAAAAGAATTTCGTCATTACTTATGAAAGTGCAGATGGCCAAGGGAGGCAGTCATGTATCTCTTCTGCATTGCTGAAGCAGGCAATGAAACAGCTGCAGTGCAGCATGGAGAGGCAGGATCTATTTGCCAGTTGCTTTAGAAATGCAGGGGTGTATGTTATCTACACAACAGAAAAACATTTCTACCCCTACCAGTGAACACCACAAATCACTGATAAGATTAGTACTGGTGTGTGTGTGTGTTGTGTGTCTAAAAGCTTTCACAGAAAGCAACTTCCTCTTCCCCCATTCAATTCATTTATATATTAAATGGCCTTCCACGCCCAGAATGTACTCTTTACCAAGCTGACTTATGGGGATATATACATATAAACATTCTTCTTGTGTTCTAGGTACACAAAGATGAAGACAGCAACCAACATCTATATTTTTAATTTGGCTCTGGCAGATGCTCTCGTTACCACAACAATGCCTTTCCAAAGTACTGAGTATTTAATGAACTCTTGGCCATTTGGGGATGTGCTCTGTAAAATTGTCATTTCAATTGACTACTATAACATGTTTACCAGCATATTCACCCTGACCATGATGAGTGTTGATCGATACATTGCTGTCTGTCACCCCGTGAAGGCACTAGACTTCCGTACTCCTCTGAAGGCAAAGATAATCAATATATGTATCTGGCTCTTATCATCATCTGTTGGCATATCAGCCATAGTCCTTGGAGGCACCAAGGTCAGAGATGGTGAGTACAGACTGTTTTGGTGGGGGGATTGTGATAAAGGCTGGCCCTCCCCTTAAAGAGAATGAAGCAGCTACTTTAGGTAGCAGAATAGCAGCAAGTAATCAGTTATTTAATTTATTATTATTTATTTTATTGTAAGAGAGGGGATTGTTTTTTCTATCTCATGTGCCAGAAATATTCTGACAGTTTTAGGTCCTGTCTGAATCATTACTCGGGTGGGTTTCTATTTCATCCCAGGCAACAAAATGTCTTGGGCTAGCCCTTTGTGTAATAATCACTGTTTATTAATAAACATTTTAAAATTTAGTCTGAAACAATGATGCACAATTTATTTTTGAGGTGTGTCCATATTTTTAAAAAAGTAAATATCAAGCCATATTGAGTTGCTTTTGAGATGAGATTTATGCTATGATACACGTGTTGGCTATCCCTAACCTAGACCACATTCCACTGCTTCTTAGATATGTCAGCTTCTATCTATTAGGCCACTATATTAGCATGTTTTATTCTAGTCTTATGGATGTGATTCCAGATCTTATTATTTTTGATACTTAGAGAGGAGAGGCCTTCCTTACAGTCCAACCAGATTTGGAGTTATATTCGTTGTTGATGTTAGGGTGGACTTTTTTAGTGGTCCCAGGCTCTGTAACTCCCTACTAAACTGTCTCCCTCTCAGATTTTCTTCTGTAGACTGGTAAGGACTTCTCTATTCCTTCAGATTTTCAGCTACTGAGGACAAGTGTTGTTACCAGTGGAATGACACTCAGCTTTCCTTAGAGATGCTTTTTTTTTAAAATGAGTTTTAATTGCTTTCTTTTGGTTTTTAATTTAATTCTGCTTTATTGATCTTCTGTGTCTTAATTGAATTCTTTTTTCTTTTCAATTTAATATTATTTAGAACAATCTTAAATCTCCCCTTTGCGGGAAACACAGGATATAAATCGAATCCATTGAATCAGTTAATTTTGAGAGGAGGTTGGAAAATGCCTTAGTGTGAATTGTGCTTCATGTCACAGTCAGAAATATGCATTCTTATTTTATTTATTTATTCAAATTTTATCCTGCCTTTCTCCTGGCATGAGACCCAAGGTGATGTGTTGGCTAAAGAGTTCCCAGGCCATCATATAACCTCTGATAATGGTGTGGAACTATGCTGTCCAGTGAGGTATTCCAATTGCCTGGGAGGCCGGCATGAAGAAACACATGAGCCAAAGCTGTAAGAAAGGCCACAACTTTATTAAACAGCAAACAAATGGTAGGGTTGACACAAAGCATAAGGTCAGGATCTGAGAAAATTGAACAACCCCATGGTTGATCGATAAACCGCTTGCCTGCTAACCGCCAGGCATTAGGATGACCTAGGGACTAAGGAACGCCGACTGGCATCCACCACCAGCCGCTCGCTTATTCTCTAAGCCCCTAGTCACCGGGAGGCTCACCCTTGTTGTGGCCCCCACAATGGCCACAACACATGCCCTGTTTGCCCCTGGGTCCCGAATGACTCCCAAACCAGTGCTCCATAGCCCTGGTACCACACCAATCAGATCCATGGCCTATGTTGCCGCCCTAAGCTGTGACAAAAAACCATCAACCCAAGAGGAGGGAGGGTGGGAGAGCCAAAAGGCAAAAGGTGCCGGGGCCTTCCAGTGTGACCTATATATAGGCCTGGCCCCGGCCAAACCAAAATGGCGTCGGCCCCTCCTCCAGGGCAGCCCAGCCAATGGACTGCCCTGGAGGACGGGAACCAACTGCCATAGAGCGATCCTGGTGCCTTAGAGTGGCGCGGAGCGGAAGTACCGCCCCTTTCACTCCGCGCCACCAATAGGCGCCCAGGGCTCGCCCCAGCAAGGCATGCTGGGGCGCAACGACTTCCTGCCGGCTCTCATCGGCAAAGCGGCCTGCCCAGGGAGGCGGGCGGCCAATCCTTGCGATTTGTCCTATGGGTTACATTCACCAGACAAGCTACTAAGTGGATCCTTTTGCTGGCAATTTCTAAGCAGCAACTTTACGTTTTCTGTGATGTGCTTATCCATTTTAATAACAAAATAGGGTGTGTATGTCTCTGTGTGTATGGGGGCAGCTGGAACAGTATGTCTGAAAGGAGCAAAACTATTAGGCAATTTATTCAGTCAAGAAGGCTGGAGTACTATAGCACTATATAGATTTTCTTCCTTCCTGCACTGTAAATTTCTCTTCTCAAGTCATGCATCTCCTCTCAGCTGTGTTTCCTCATTACTTACAGAACCACCCTTCTAAAAATGACTGTCTCTCTAAGTAACAACTGTAATTGAAAAGAGTGCTAGTTCATTAGAGAGTTACAGAATTGCCTGTAGGTAGAGACAATAAACTCTCTATTTGCAATAAAATTTGTAAGGTCATGCAAAGGTTCACCCACTAAAATCAGCAGTAAAATCAGACTTGATATAATATGTTTAACAAACTGTGGAATGTACTGAGGATAATGGACTGGAATTTAAGAGGTTGGAATTAGCTGGGAAGCATTCCCTAACTTCAGTTTGTGTCATTCAAAGGATTCTCTCTCTCTCTCTCTCTCT
>NC_056525.1:198222772-198299742 GCF_019175285.1 Sceloporus undulatus | reverse complement strand
TCCCCACTCTCCGGGGACTATGGACCACGCTCTCTTTCCCTCGCCCGACCGCCTCACCGCGTCCCCCTCTTCCGCGTCTCCTTCCTCCCGCGCACAGCTGCCCCTCTCCTTTTATCTCTCTCTCTGGCTCCGCCTCTTTTCTTCCCTCCTCTCGAGTAGTCCCTTCCTGGCTTCCCTCCACCTGATCGCTCCCTCCCTCTCCAACTCCCTCTTCCTCAGTCCTCACTTCCCTACACCTTATTGTTTTCATCCTTTGATTCTTTTCTTTTAGTGATTATCATAGAACCTTGTGGAGACCTACTGAATAGGCAATATTTTAGATTCTTAAGCTAACAATTTGAAAAATTCTCTAAAATGAGGCATTAGTTAAGAACTAGTTGGAAAATGGCATTATGTGTAAATACCTTCAAATTACATGGATAATATAGGAAGGCTTAAGAATACTGTACAAACTGTGCCTCAGTCCACAGTTTTTTTATGCAGTGCTTTTTTCTACAGTGAATATTAACCAACCAAGGTCATCTTTATGCAATATGCCCTAGTGAAATATTCTAGAGTAAGTTCATCTTACATCTCCATATATCCTTTTTTTTTGGGGGGGTATTCTCTTCCATAGCAGTCCCACTCCCAGCACTCACAGTTTTTCTGCAATAGCCCCCTGAATGCCTTCACTGTGGCTGTTGGAGAATATGGCAGATCTTGATCAAAGAGGTCGTTACCAGCCTGAGAATGGCAATCCATGGGGAGGGGTGACAGAAATAAAACCATGAGACCTGGTGACCAGATAGTTGAAGCGGAATTCTGTCTGCAGATCTCTTATATTATGCCAAGCAATTCAGAATTTCAGCCAATGTTAATTGGAAAAGAGAAGTTAATGTTGTGGGGGCAGGGTGTGGGGGGGCTAACTTGTTACTTTCTTCTTCCTTTCAGAGAGATCAGAGTCAGAGAAAGGAGTGAGAATTATGTAGGTGACTCTCAAATTATGGGAAGAATCATAAAGGATCAGACTAAAGGTCTAACTAGTCCAATGGTCCTCAAAGCTTTTTAGGGCATGGGACAGACAGGCATGATAGGGCGCCTTCATCACGTGTGAGGGGCGACGCTTCCAGATGCCCCTCGGACCTTGCACATGATGAGGGGGTCAAAAGGGCGGAGCCCTGTACAGATGGGTGCCGCTATTTTGACACGACAGATGCTTAGTGTCTGCACACAATGGCACCATAATGATGTCGCGAGTGCGCCCTTGGCACACTGCAGCAACATTATGGCACCGCAAAAAGAACCCGCTTTTTGTGGGTTCTTTTTGCAGTGCGAGAAAGCAGCGCGGTTTGTCCGCTGCAGCTTCCTCGCATAGCAAAACAAGGTGCCGCCAGACTGCCCTTTTTGGGCGGTCTGTACCGGGCCTAGGTTATCCTCCCCTTTCCTCTTGCTTGACAACCGCAACACCCTGCTGCAAATTCTAAACAATTAGTCATGCTCAGTGCTCCCTTTGCACCTCATAACCTTGGGATCAGCTACCAAGAAGTCTGTCAGCTGTGCTGGCCTTTGTCATGGACTGTCCTGGGTCTGACATGAAGTCTGATTCAGAGCCTGAGGTAGAGACTGATCTGGGGATTCTTGGAGGTTTCAGAGGGGGCCTTGGGCTGGGGGAGCCCTTCGTAGTCTTCAAGAGTAAGCAGGATGCAGGGAGGAAGATACAGACCCTATCCTGCTGGCACCAGGACCAGCGGAGCGAAGACATACCAAGGAATCATTGAGGCACTCGTCCCAGATGGAGGCCAAGCGGAGAGTTAATCGAGAACAGCTGAGGCACACTGAGGCTCTTTAAAAGTAGCCAGCTGCTTTACTCCCTTGTGGCTGACAGCCTGTCTTCGAGGCTTCGCTGTTGCTGAGAACTCATACCTGATACTGGACTCTTGTTGCCAGACCTTTGGAATGGATTTTTGGCTACACCTATGCCTACTCCTTTGTTGTGAAGTCAGGACTTGTATCCTGCACTGTTCTGTTCAGTCCTGGGACAAGGTAAACAGGATAGCCTTGTGGCAAAAGCCAGTGTGGGTGAGAAGCTTCTCGGATACTGCTTGACCAGCAAGCAACCCTCATCCTCACTATGGTCCTAAAGGCTGCTGGTTCTTCTTGTCTTTCTTGTGTGCCACCCCTGGAAATTTCTTTCCACTGTCCCCGGGGGGTGGGTGGTGGGTGGTACTGCCCACTTGGGGTGGGTAATCCCTCATCAAGTCCAACATTCTTTCACAGAAAAGTTAGCTGGATGTGCATGAGAAGTCTACCATCAAGATAGGAGTGCAACTACATCCACCATTTCATATAACCAGAAACTGATGTATAGAGGGATATATGTCTATCTGGAGGGATATACATCATAGAATTATAGAATCATAGAATTATAGAGTTGGAAGAGACACAAGGGCCATCCAGTCCAACCCCCTGCCATGCAGGAACACACTATTAAAGCATCTTGCCTCAGATGCTGCTGCCGAATAACCACAGGAGACCGTGCTGGAGGAAAGGCCACAACTTTATTAAGCAAACCATTGGTAGGGTTGGCACAAAGCATGAGGTCAGGATCTGCGAAATCAAACAACCCCACGTTTGTCTGATTAACCACAACCTGGCACCCACCAGGTATTGGGATGACCTAGGGGCTAAGGCACACCGTATGACCGCATCTCTGCCATGCGTTCACATATTCGCTAAGCCCCTAGTCACCGGGAGGCGCTCTCGCGTTATGGCCCCCGCAATGGCCATACGCCTGCCCTATTCGCCCCCGGGTCCCGAGTGACTCCCAAACCAGAGCTCCGTAGCCCTGGTACCACACCGTGCAGATCCTGGCCTATGCTGCCGCCCCAAAGTTGTGACAAAAAACCCAAACCCAAGCGGTGGGTGGGTAGGAGAAGGCTCAGCTCCTCCTCCCTTCCTGCTTGGCTCCTAACCATCCGGAGCCAAGCGCCGACTGAGGGCCGGGGCTGGCAGCACGGCCTATATAGGCCTAAGCCCCGCCCTCAGTACCACCTGACCAGGAGACTCCTCCTCCAGGCCTGCAGAACCAATCATCTGCCCTGGAGGACCGGAACTCCCGGTCACCGAGCCCAGCTCCCAGAGCGTCGCGGGGCAGAAGGGCCTCCCCTTCACCCCGCGCACCAATAGGGAGCTGGGGCAAGCCCCAGAGCACTCTGGGGCTTGTAGCCGTTCGCTGCGTCTAGCGGCAAAGCGGTCAGCCCGCCGAGTCGGGCAACCGCTTTCTCAACAGATGGTCATCCAGCCTCTTTTTAAAAACCTCCAAAGGAGGAGACTCCACCACACTCTGAGGGAGAGTTTTCCACTGATGAAGAGCTCTTACTGTCAGGAAGTTACTCTTAATGTTGAGGCAAAATCTCTTTTCCTCTAGCTTGCATCCATTGTCCCATGTCCTATTCTCTGGAGAAGCAGAAAACACACTTGCTCCATCCTCAATATGATACCCCTTCAAATACTTATACAGAGCTATCTTATCACCTCTTAACCTTCTCTTTTCCAGCTAAACATACCCAGAACCCTAAGACTCTCCTCATAAGGCACGACTTCCAGACCCTTCACCATTTTAGTGGTGCTCCTTTGGATACGCTCTAGCTTGTCAACATTCCTTTTGAATTGTGGTGCCCAGAACTGGACAAAGTATTCCAGGTGAGGCCTGGCCAAAGCAGAATAGAGTGGCACTATACTTCCCTTGATCTAGATACTATACTTTTCTTGATGCAGCTTGAATTGGCCTTATTATCTGCTGCATCACACTGTTATCTTATTTTCAACTTGTGGTCTACTAAGATTCCTAGATCCTTTTCATATGTAGTCTTATTAAGCAAGGTGTCACCCATCCTGTACCTATGCATTTCATTTTTTTTCCTGCCTAAGTGCAGTACCTCACATTTCTCCATGTTGAAATTCATTTTGTCAGTTATGGCCCAGTTTTCTAATCTATTCAGGTTATTTTAAATTTTGATCCTCTCCTCTGGATCAAACCACTCCTAATTTGGTGTCATCTCCAATGTCCATCTTCCCTAGTCATCACTGAAAGCCCCAATCACCATGATTGTATCTAATACCCCTTTAAAGCTTTCTTGGAAGCAAGGAGTTGCTGAAGGGAGACCGGATAGGAAGGCAACCCATCATAATTATTTTTCCGCCTCCCTTGCCAAGAAGGGGCACTCCAGCAAGGAAAATCATATCCCTTCCTCCTCCAAGTTCTCAAAGCTTCCAGATTCTTTTATGACATCAAGAAATGTCAGTGTGTGATAAATAAGTCTTTATAAGAATAATAGACTTCATTGTCATATATCAAATTATGAGTCAGCCTAGTACAGATTTTAAATGTTATGGGAGAGATCAGGATATCTTTATATTCAAGAAGCACTTTTAAAATGGTCTATTACAAGTAACTGCAATAATCATTGTGGTTCATTTCTCTGGGCTAATATTTCCCTAGTTACTGGCAGAATCCTCTTGTAAGAGAGGAATATGAGCCCAGGGAAATTAAAGATTGTTCCTTTTGTATGTATTTAATTGTTTTATGTTGGTGTTAGAGGAGAAAGCTGCAATATATAGAATTGTGAAATAGACTACAGAATGTTTGCTCTTTTTGCTGTGTTTTTGATTCCACAAATTTGACAATGAAGTACTTTCCCCATTTAGATCAAAAAGGAGAATATTAAAGGAAAGAAGAGGCTGGAAAAGAGAGGTCCACATCACAACAATATATCCTTTACAGCAGGACTCAGCAAAATACTACTTGGTGGCAACATGTTGCCCCACAACTGTTTTGTAGGTCCCCAGGCCCTGCCCTGACCACATTATTTTTTAACAGAAAAAACCTGAACCACCATTCTTGGATGACTCCAGGAATATCAATTCACCATTTACAGCCCTCCCTGTTCTGTTTGGTATCAAAAATAGTGTATCACTGAGAGTGATTCCATTCTTTTTGCCCCATTTTTCATAACTTGTTGCCAACAGTCTTGAGAGAGCAAGTCAACCCACAAATCCACCAAAGTTTCTAACCTCTGCTTTAGAGCCAATAAGGGGTGTTGTTGCTATTGTTTCTGTTATTTTGCAGTCTCTGTGATTCCCAGCAGGAATACACACACACACACACACACACACACAGAGAGAGAGAGAGAGAGAGAGAGAGAGAGAGAGAGAGAGAGAGAGAGAGCTAATGTTACTAGACTAACCATGCATTTTCCTTAATGCTCATCAAAAATGTGGACAAACTTCACATTCTTCCCGACCAATATTTGGAGGGAATATTTGCTCAAAAGGAAGCCTATGAGAGGTGGATAACTTAAGGGGATCTTTCCACTTACGTATACCAGCACTAACTATAAAGAGACTCTGGTTTCAATGAATAAAAGAGTTTTGTTTAGATCTGTTCAGAGGTGCATGCAAGCACACAAATACTATGCAACTTTAAGAACCATACAAGACTAACAGAAAGAAAGGTGTGAGAGGTTGAATGGTGAGGAAACCAGAATTAGAGAGGGTGATCATTACCAGTCCTGAAGAGAGGGTTTCGTGAAAGATGGAGAGTGACTCAGACAGCATCTGCGGGCTATGCAGCCATACTAATGCCAGTCTGAGGAACAGTACCTCGGTCTGTAGCAACGAATTGGCCATGTATGAGGTGGATATTTATATCCAGTTTTGCACCCTCCAGGTGTAATTGTTTTTTCTAATGAGTCATACCTTCTCATGATGTAGCCAAAATACAACAGTCTCAATTTAATTATCTTGGCTTCCAGGGAGAGTTCAGGCTTGATCTGTTCAAGGACCCATTTGCTTGTCTTTTAGGCTGTCTACAGTACCCTCTGTACTCTTTTCCAGCATAACATCTCAAATGAATTGATTTTTTTTTAATCAGCCTTTTTCACTGTCCAGCTCTTACATGGTGATGGAGAATACAACAGAATGGAGGATTCTAACTTTACTGCTCAGCTGTGTATCTTTACTCTTTAGGATCATGTCTGTTTCCTTCATGGCTGTCCTTCCCATTCTTCTTATTATTTCTTGATTGCTATCTCCATTCTGATCAAAGGCAGGTTACAGACCGCCAAAAAGCGGCGGTCTGCTGCCGCCGCTGGTTGCTGTGTCCGGGAACCACAGCAACCAAACGGCGCAGTTCCTGGACGCAGCAAAGAAGGAGCGCGAAAATCGCGCTCCTTCCTGGGCCCTGGATGTGACACCGTGAGGCGCTAGTCGTGCACTCGCGGCATCATATCCGGGGGGTGACGTGCGGACGTAGAGCATCCGCTACGTCAAGATGGCAGCGGCCGTATGGAACGGGCACCGCCATTTCGTATGGATCAGTCCATGCTAGGGATAGGGGTGTCTGGAAGAGATGCCCCTTTCTAACCCTAGCACGATTGAGTCCGTCCTAGGGTGCCCGTCTGTAACAGGCCAAAGTTTGTTCCAAGATACAGGAAATCTTTAACTATTTCAGTTTCTTCATTATCTAAGTTGGATTTATGTAGATCCTCCATGGTCATTATTTTTGTTTTCTTTGTGTTCAGCAACAAGCCTGATTTAATATTAAAACTGAAACTATTCATTCTGACCCTGCTATCTCTGAACTTTGATTACCAGCTTTTTAGGTATCTGTTTCTTCTGCCATTGCCCATCTTTTTCAAATTAATTATCCAAATTGTTGATGCCTTTGAAGCTCTCTACTTGTTCTCTTGATCCTGTCCCCTTTTCCTTGTTAAGCATTGTTGCTTTTGCTATGCTCACTACCCTTTTCCACATTATTAATTAGTCCTCTTCTGTGGCTCACTTCATTCATTGTTCAAATGTGCTGCTGTTTCTCCAGTGCTGCCTTCACTTGACCCATCTCCCCTTTAAGATAATTGCCCTGTTTCATTATTATTCTTCCTTTGGAAAGGCCATGGAATATGCTTCTTATGCATGTTGCTTCAACTTTCTTTCTGATACCTATAAATTGGACCTTGTTCAATCTGGATTTGACCCTTTCTGTTCTACAGAGAAAGCTCTTATGAAGATCACAGATAATCTTGTCAAGTCAAATGACCTATATTCAGTTTCTATTTTTTAATTCTTTCTACAACCTTACACAGCTGGTCATTTTCATCTGTAACATTACCTTCATGACCTAGGGTGTACTGGTTCTATCCTGAGCTGGTTTGCATCTTATCTCTCAGGTAAGTCATTTAATTTAATACAGTGCTCCCATGTTATACGTGGGCATGCCATATGTGGCTTCCAGCATATTCTGGAAGCCTGTGCTGGAAGAAGCCTCAGCGTGCCCGGAAGAAGTAATGGGGCACGAATCCCATTACTTCTAATGGGGCTACAGCATACACATTTTTTTCTTTCTGTGGGGAAGGGGTCTGGAACGGATCCCCCGCATAAAGAAAGGGTGCACTGTAGATGGAGGCTAGATATCTTCTTTTTCCCTTTTGGTTGGGGCTACATGGGGTTCTATTCTGAGCCCTCTGTTGTTTTCCTGTTATATCTTATTTGTTCTTATGGCCATTAGTTTTATCTCACTGGCTATTGGTTCTGAGCACAATTCAAAGTGAAGATTATGACCTATGAAACCTGCTACAGCTTAGGTCCTCACTATATGAAAAACCTCATCTCCCTATATGAGCCTACCTGAATTTTAAGATCCTTGCAGAGGGCTTTCTTTCAGTCTCATCATCTTCATGTTTATTCAGTGTGGACATGGAAAAGAGCCTTCTCAGTGTCTGCTCCCAGCCTGTGAAACACTCTGTCATAGGCTGGGTTCCTCCCTGCTCTACTTCCAACAGCAGCTTAAGACCTTTTTATTTGAACCATCATTTGGTAACTAGTAGCTATGCTGAAAGACCTTTAATGTGTGTGCTCTGGATTTTTATGCTCCAGTCATTGTTTTAAATGATTTTATATTGTTTTAAAGTAGGGTTTTCCAATCTGTGCTCTAAGGAGTCCTTAGAGCTCCATGTGCACTTCCCAGGTGCTCCACAGCCGCTCCAGGAAAATGAAAGAAATAAAAATGGAATGAAATAATAAGAACAAATTCTTATATATACTCCTAAACACCATTAACTTGTAAGACAAAGTGTAGGCCTCTTAGGGGCTCCACCATAAAAATAAGGGCTCTGTGAGACAAAAAGGATGGGCACCCCTGTTTTAAAGTATTGACATTTTAATATAGTAGCTTATTTAATTCCTTTTTAAACTTTGATTAATAGGTTTTCAGTTCATGTTCTTTGTTTAAATTCAAGTTGTGAGCTGCCTTGGGAGAAATGCAGAATATTAAATAAATTAATGAATGAATTAAAAAAATGTACACTGATGACACTCAACTGTATCTTTCCACTCCAGAATTTCCTTCTGATGTTCATCATTGTATTCCAGCATGTCTTTCATGTATTTCAGTATTGAGGTTTCATCAACATCTGAAACATTAAATGGTAAAGATATCATTGTTTACTTTTCTTCCAAAGCCGCCTTCTCAATGTATGTCCTTTATTCCTGTTCATAATGACCTTCTCCCTCTGGTGGAGGAAGCATATGATCTTGGTTTTATTTTTTACTCCTCTGTGTCTTTTGCTCCTCACAGAGACAATAGCTAGGCCACAGAGACTATAGCTAAGATGTCATTTTTTGTAACATTGTCAGAATCAGCAGGAAATCAGTTCATGCTTTGATAATTTCCGCTGTTGATTACTGTAATCCTATTTTGTCTGATATTTCCATTACTTCATCTCATTTCCCTGGTTTTTATCCAACATTTTGTTACTAAGATTATCTTTTGGGCCTAGTGTTTTGATCATGTTACTCCACCCTAAACTCCCTTTATTTATCACCTATCCATTTTAGGATCCTCTACCAGCACCTTGTCTTAACTTCCTAAGTCCTACATGATTAGCTCCTCCTATCTTTCAGTCCTCTTTTCTCTTTATCACCTTGCAAGATATCTTTGTTCTATGAACTCTATATTTCTTATCCAGGCAAGGGTTTTCTGTTTTGCTTGGCTTGGATCATTATCTCTCAAAGCTCCATATTCTTGGATTTGTCTTCCTGAATATTTGTGGATTGTTCTTTCCAGTACTAGTTTTACCTCTCATCTTAAAATAAGTTTGTTTTCTAAAATTTTTGGAATTTCAATTTACTTTTATAATGTTCTGTATTCAGTTTGCATGTATGTTGATAGCTTGTCTTTGTAATTACATTGTCTTTCATATTTGCATTAGTTCCTTTGGGCCAGAGCAATTGGACACAAAAGAGCAGCCTGAGACCACTCCAACCAGAAGTGGGTCAGAACCCCATTGATCACATGGCCCACTCCCAAGGCAGGTCATGGACTCAGGGACTAACTAGCACTGCCACTAGTTAGTTTATCAGAGCTCCTTTTTAATTCAGTCTTAAGAACTGGAGTGCATTTTTGGTGTGGCTTCCAGCCACTTTGGAGACGTGTATCATCTATGGAGTTTATCATACAGGAGGAATTTCTCTTAATTTTGAATGAAAAGAAAGTGGGGCCAGAACACAGTCACATGAATTCGCTAGTTCAGCGAATTTATGTGAATTCAAATTGTGTTTGAACTGACTTCCCATTGCCCAAAAATAGGTTACCATTGCCCAAAATTGCGTGTGGTAGTCTATCACGCAATAACATGAAACTCCATGATTGCTTTTGGATTGCCATTGGATTATACCTCCAATTTCTCTTGTCTGATAAACTCCAATATGTCATGCCTCCAAAGCCACTGGAAGCTGCTTCATTTTAACTGTCTATTTCACCTCTTTGTTTCCATATATTCCTTTTTATTATTGGATTGCAAGCAAGATTAGTTGTCAGGGGTTTTTTTGGTTTAATTTTGTACAGTGATAATGTGTTTGATAGTGGGAGAAGGAGAAGGAGGAGGAGGCTTCAAAGTGGGGGGGGGGAAAACCTTTATTGGTTTTTTAAAACCTAACACTGGCTGTACTTTCCCCACCACAGGTATTAACCCTGGTTTGCTGTTAAAGCTATTAATTGCATGGTAAATTTCAAACTGTAGCTTATCTTCTCCATGTCTGGCTTGTTTCTTCTGCTTCTTTTGTTAGCTCCTGTTTCAGAGTAAGGGCAAGCCAGAAACAAGCCATAATTATGTGTTCTGACATCACAATAAACAAAAAACAAACCGTGGATTCATTTAGTGGTTTGTGACTGTTAGCAAAACATGTCTTCTTAGGAGTGGATCCACATATCACATGTTTCACATATCATTTTGTTGTAATAATGCAGTCTTCATTTGATACCATGAAGAACATAAAGTTTCCTCATCTACTTGTTCTTGAAAGTGAGTGTGATGACCACTTACAGTTCAATACTATTAGCTAGAACATATGTGCTTTTGAACCTCATTGTGAAGCCTAAATACAGTCGGCCCTTCTTATACACGGATTTTTTATACACGGATTTAAGCATACACGGTTTGAAAATGTTCCAAAAAAGTATAAATTTACCTTGATGTTCCATTTTTTATTAGGGACACCATTTTGCTCTGTCATTATACTTAATGGGACTTGAGCATACACGGATTTTGTTATACACGGGGGATCTTGGAACCAAACCCCAGTGTATAACAAGGATCCACTGTAAATATATTCTTTGGCTTTAGTTTCTGAATGAACATCCAGAGGTAATCTCTTTTTTCACAATAGTGCAGTGAAGTAAAAATTTTCTTTTATGATGTGTGTTCTCAAGAGTATGGGACCCTTTAAATATTTCTGTGGTGCGTTACAGAGTGCCCAAGAAGGGTGCTCTGCCGCTGCCGCCAGTTGCTGTGTCCGCGAACTGCAGCGGCCAAACCGCGTGGTTCCCAGGCGCAGCAAGAAAGAAGCACCAAAATGGCGCTTCTTTCTGCACCCCGGAAGTGGTGCCGCAAGGCGCTAGTCATGCACTCGTGGCATCACTTCCGCCACGTGACGTCCGGACGCTACATGTCTGTGACGTCTAAATGGTGGCCCCTGTGTGGACGGGCACCACCATTTTGTACAGACTTGGTCCGTACTAGGGTTGTGGGGTGTCTGGAAGGGATGCCCCTACTCAAACCTAATATGCCCCTTTCTAACCCTAATACGCCCCTTCGGTGCATGTGTAACGCGCCTATGATTGGCTGGCTAAACTAGCAGAGAAATTCAGATTTTAAAGATTTTGACAATGAGGAAAATTTAGGCTTTGGCAACCTTTTAGGCATGCAAATGGAAGTAACTGAAGAATCAGATGACCCATGCAAGACTGAGGACATAATCATATTCCTGTACCACCACCTTGAGTCCCTGTATTGGGAGAAAGACAGGTTGTAGAACTAATATACCTTAATAATAATAATAATAATAATAATAATAATAATATCTCTAATTATGACATAGAAGATCACAAGACAGATGGTTTGCATAGCCTTTCTTTTCATGCTCTGCCAGTTACATGGCTTAATATCAACATGTATTAAACTGCCATTTTTTTGTAATTAGGATTTTTTTTCTTCACTTTGGAAATCACAGTCATTGCACAATTTTCAATCTAATTTATTCTCTTTGTATACACAGTTTAATTTTGCCTGATTTGCACATGTAGCAGCTGTGCACTCTGGAATCAAATCAAAGATTTGGCTTGCACAGTATTCATTTCATTTCTTTGTTAATGTTTCTGAATATTAGTGTGTTGGCTATCTACTTACCAAAGCATTAAAGTAAACAGAAGCAAGGTTTTTCTTTCTTTTCTCATGTAATCATGAAGGAGGGCATAGTTGCTGGGTCTTCAAGTTTAAATTTGAATTTAGATTTATAGGGATTTTTAGCTGATAAAACAATTCAACAAATCTTTTTGAATGTGTATGTTTTCTGGCTGGCCTTTCCTGAATAGATAACTGGCCACCCAAAATCCGAACCTGTTATGTCACTGAACTCTGCTACAGCCACTGTTTGATTTGTGTTTATTATTTTTATTTTTAAAAATATTTTAAAGTATGTTTTAAACTATGTACTGTTTAATTGTATTTTAGGGGTGAGTGTGGGATTCTGGGATAAGATTGTATTGTTTTATTGTGTAAACCATCCTGGTTGTGTTGCACAGAGAGGCGGGATATAAATAAATTTTATTATTATTATTATTGTTGTTGTTGTTGTTGTTGTTGCTGAAAATGGTGACTGCAGTGGTGTGACTACAACCCTCTGGATCAAAGGACTTGAAAAGTTAGCAGTATCACTCTGGAAAATGCCCACTACTGCCTTAAAAGAACCAGGACCATTCATGATATGACAGTATCACTAGTATCCCCCTTGAAAGTGAAGTTGGTGTGTTCAGAACTAAAGTTGCAAGGGCTAGTGGAAACTGATGAATATGGCCAAATGAGGGGATGTCAAGAAGTTCTAAGGAAATGCCACAGGTTTTCTCTGAGAAGCAAACAAGGCTTGTCCTTCCTTGGCTATTATCACCATGAAAGGTTAATCAGTATATTAGACCTGACCCCATTTTTGAAGTAAATATTCTGGTCTGGTGCCAAGCTCCAGAGTACTCCATCCCATTTCTTCCATGTCTATTACAGATGTGTAAAATGGTGCCTGCACCCTTCCACTATTGACATCACCTGCAGTGCCTACATGCTCAGGAGGATGGCTGAAACAGGATATCTACAGACATATAGCTATGGGGGAAAGTATGTAAGCAGCCATTTAGAATGAAACTAGGCATGATATCCACTTTGCTGGCTAGCTATTTATTCATACAAGTGTTTGGTTTCCATTTGGATGGTGTTTGACTGTGATGTAAGAAGCACTGTCTCATTTCATCAGAGGTTTCCTTAGAACTGTAGGCTGCTTAGAACTGAGAACCTTGGTGGCTCTTCTCACTACAAAATTATAACCTGCAACAGAACACCTCTTCACTGTATAGCCTTTTGCCATACAGACCAATGCTTATTTCTTCCAAGAAATTATCATGTTTTCTAGCATGTTTTTTTTAAAAAAATACATTCCTCCTCCTACATATTAATTTGTTTAGAATGAAAAAGATGGTAGAACATCAAAGAAGCAACTGAATTACCATTCACTTTAGAAAACACTTTCTCCCATATGAGCCTCTTAGGATATTAGGTTGCTTGTGTGCTTTTCTAGCTGGATAAGAAACTGGGATTCATGAGAGCAGAGTTCTCTTGGTAGTGGCATCTCATTTATTGAATGGTCTCTTCATTAGATATGAAGTAAGTATGAGGCTCATCTTACTGATGCTCTTTCAAAAACTGGATTAGGCAATTTTAAAGGATTGTGGGGATTCTATGCTGTTTGTCTTTCCTTCTCCTTCTTGTCTACATTTAATCAGAGATTAAGTACAATTATCTTTAATGGAACTTTGGCTCTTATCAGACAACAGGTTTTGCAGCTCCAATCCAGAGTCTCACTTGGTCCTAACATGCAAATTCACATTAAAACATGATTGCTTTCTATGGGGAGCAGTTCTGAGCCATATCCAAAGTGACTCCTGATGTAGGTGAATTCGGTAACAAGCGAATTAACAAAAATTGTTTCCAAGCTCACTTCGATTTTAATCTGAATTGCTCTGGTGTGGAAGATCACCCTGATCTCTCCCCCCTTGGCTCCCTGCATCCTCCTCCTCCTCATTAACTCTGATCCAGCTCTCCCTGGCCCCTTTCATCCTCCTCCTTCATCCTCCTCCTCCTCCTGCACCCTGATCTCACCCCCAGTGATCACCTGCATCCTCCTCCTCATTCACCCTGATCTTGTCCCCAGTGAACCCCTGTGTCCTGGTGCTTCATCCTCCTCTTCCTCCTCCTCCTCCTCCATCACCCTGATCCTGCTCCCACTGGCCTCCTGCATCCTGGTGCTAAGAAGGGGGCAAGCGGAGGTAGCAGGAAGGATGACAGATAAGGAGGAGGCAAATGGAGGAAGCAGGGAAGGGTGACAGCATCCAGAGCCCCACTGAGCATGCACAAGGGTGCCAATTCAAATTGTCGAATCTGTCTGGTGTGGTAATTTATTTTGCATTCGCTCTGCTTTGCCTCAGTAATGAGCACAATTTTGTCCTTCACGTGTGATAATTAATCATGTGAATTGCCTTGGATTTGAAGTGACTCTGCTTCCCCCTCACTTTGGAAAGGTTCCAGATTGGAGTTCCAGGTTCATGTGTGATAAGGGTCTTAGTAGTGACTGGTGGATTTTGCCATGGAACTGGGGAGCTGAATCCCCTCCACGTTTTGTCTAAATTCTAGATTAGCTTTTTCCATTGCTAAACATTAACTATCCTAAAAAACAACAACAAAAACCTGTAATATCTGGATAAAACCTGGAGGGGTCAACACCCCAGTGGCATGAAAACTGGGCATAGGTATGTGTTTAGGATTGCAGCCTTGAACTGACTGCGAGATTGCATACTGAATTACCAACCTTCTAACAGCAAACTTGGGTTGTCTTTCTCGCTATGCGCCTTTAAGTTCATGGTGATATTATCAAAGTGTTTTATTGCCAAGATGTATTCAGAGGAAGTTTGCCATTGTTTTCCAGTATGGCTGGAAGAGTGTGATTTGCCCACACTCACCCAGCACGTTTCCATGGCTGAGTGGGGATTCAAACCCTTGTCTGCCCAGTTCTTAGCCCAACACTCAAACTACTATATCACACTTGGGTGCCCAAGGGATTATAGTTAAAATGGAGACACTGAGAAACAAGGAGGCATCAACATGAGGGCTGCTTTTTAAAAAGTATTTTGTAGAGCTGTAAAAAAAAAATACTGGGTAAAGCAACAAAAAAAGACCACGAGATTGGAGTGTGAGGAAAGGTTACAGTATTTGGAGCTATTTAACTCTAAACATGTGAATAAAGGGAGATGTAATAGAGATGTATAAAAGTATGCACAAAGTGGACAAAGTGGATATAGAGCTGTTTTTATCTCCCTTTCATAATACTATGAGATTATGCATTGAAGTTGAATGATTGGAGATTTAGGACTGATGAAAGGAAGTTGCTTCTCACAATGTGCAGTGAAACACTGGAAATCATTGCAATATGATCTAGTGGTGGTTGCTAACTTGGATGGCTTTAAAAGATGATTAGATACTTTCATAGAGGTTAGGGCCACCAGTCAGAATGTCTACAGCAGAACTATCTTTTATTTAGTATTGCCTCTATCTAGCATCAGATATCTGCTATCATCTCTAGTATTAGAAGTAGAGCACCTTTGCATATCAGTTGCTGAGACTTATATAACAGATCATGTTCTGTTGCTTGGCTTCTTATAAGGAATGGTTTGGCAATTCTGCTAACAAATATTTGACCTAGATAGTCCTTTGGTATGACCCAGCAGGGCTGTTATTTCATTGTTATGTTCTGAAGTATGACGGGGAAAAGTTTAAGAAAAAATGATATGAGGGGCATGCCCCCCCCCCCACAAAATAGAACAGTCCATTTTGGAATCGGCATGCTCTGTATCCATAGAATGTTGAAATCCACAGCTGGAAAATAAAATAAAAAAGAGGAAACTGTATTGTCTTGCTGGACACTTGAATTTTGATAATTTATAACTATCATGGGAGTTTGGCAGGTGGAATGGCTGTAATTCTAAATAGTAATAGTCTTTCTAGGAGGTAGAAGAGACAGTTTTTTGCAGACCCATTTTTAAACCCATATATTTAGCTTATTTTTACAAAAATATTTTACTCATTACTCAAATGATGCCAAGGCAGTTCATCATTTGTATGTTGTTCATCTTTTACATTCAGGTAGAATGTATTAAGGGTGATTATAATTTTTATAAAGTCACATGTCTCTCTTCCCTTCTCCATTGGAAAAGTTATTTGGGTAACTGCTTCCCACTGTGAAGAGCTACTTTTCATTTACTGATGTAGAAGGTAATAATACTAAAGGCTCTCTGAAGTAGAAGACAGATGGTAAGGAGTTAACACAGCACCATAGCGCAGCATCAAGAGAGCAGGGAATAAAATCCAGGATCACTGTTCCAAATGATCGCTCTAACTGCTAGACTTAATTAGGAGCTAACATTTTCAAAGCATATACTATTGAAATGCATCTGATGAGATGTCATGCTTCTTTGCCTATTCCTGTAAGCCAACCAAAATTATTTCTGACAATATGAATTTCACCATAATGTAAAGGAGATGGCAAGAACAAACAAGGGTGCCTCAGGATCATTTGCTACCTCTACCTCACCTTCAGTAAAGGCATGCAACACCCAAGGCTGGCAATGGTGTTTTGGCATCTGTGTGACAGAACATCAAATATATGCCTTTACCTTACAATAAAAATGCACTAAGTCATAGGTAGAGCAGACCCATTCAAATCAGTGAGACTTCACAGAAGTCTCATTTATTTTTATGAGCATGTGCTGACAGCTGTGGCTGAAATCATACACTGGGTGTTTAGCTCCACACATGCAGTTCAAAGTCCTTTCCTTGCCCAGCAGCTGTCAAAACCCTGGAGAGGCCTTTGCTGCCATCACTTATTGGTGGAGAAGGGAGAAATGGGAAGGCAATTCAGACCATGGATAAACAGCTGGTACTTTCTTTTCCTCAGGCCAGTCAGATCATCATGGTCTGAATCATCCCTCCACCTTCTCTACTGGTGACTGACAAGAGCAGGAAATTCTCCCTGGGCTTGACAACTGCTGGGTGCTAGGCGGTGTTTGGACAATGTGCAAGTGAATATTTGTGTCCCATATAAAATAGGAATTGTGCACATGTAAGATACATTATACACATGTAAGTCACTAGTAGGGGTCTCTGTTAGTAGGTCTCTGAGTGTAGCAGTTCAACTGGATTGCTGGCAAAGGGACTTTTCATCTGACCAGTGGCTGTTGCCCTCTTTCTCAGGTTGTTTTAAGTGTGTCATATTTGATCTGTTTTATGTTTTCACTCTAACAGTTTTATATGATATTATTGAACTGGGTTCCTTTTTGCTAGGAGTGGGGACTAAAATGAGTAAACAGTAAAAGTAAATAGCATATAATGTGGATTGTGTTTTATGCCAGCTTGGGTGCTGTTTACTTGGTGGGCAGCTAATGTGATAGTTTATTATTTGTTAGGCAAGACTTGATACAATGTATGAACTAGGCCACGATTAACTGGCATGACAAAACCCCTTTATTGCATCACATATGTATATGTATTACATAGCATATATCCATGATGACCATATCTAAAGAATAAGATGGAGTCTTTTTCTTTGTTTTATCAGACAACATCCTTTTTTATCACTTCAACATACTTGAAGTATTGAATGTTAGGTCCTACTAAGGGTGCAATTCAGCAAAGCCCCAGAACACTTAGGCCTGTTACAGACAGCCAAAATAAAGCTGCTTCGAGTCACAGTGGAGGTATGGTGTTTCAATGATGCATGCGTCCTAAGAGTCCAGAAGTCGCACCAAAGCCATGCTCCAGCCCTAAGGATGTCAGGGATGATGGGAGTTGTAGCTCTTCACCTCTGGCTTGAACTCACCACCTGGTTGTGCACCGCGCTGACCAGTTTTGGCCAGTGGTTATAGCTTAGCAAGAGTTACAGAGAATAGGCTGAAGACCCCGACAAACTCTCCAAGCCTTCTCACTCTTGCTTCCACAGAAGTCTTTACCCTTCTTCAGGATCCAGCTGGTTCTTGTAGCTTCACCCAAGACACCAGACAACTCAGTAGTCTTATATAAAAGATCTACTTTATTCTACTATATACAGTTCCAAACTATCCAACACAACAATACTCTACTCCTCACTATCCACTCTTTCCACTACTACAACCCACACAATACATTGGAATGCATAGTCATTATTATAGTCAATGCATGGTACCACCTACTGTTGTCTGTTTCCACCCAGTAGGCGTGTACATCATTCTCATTGGTTCTCTTGGTTCATCCTACAATTAATGATTTCATCATCTCAGCCTTGACCACTTAACAATTGTCAGGTGTGTCCAATTATCCACTTTACATTTCTTGTCCTTGGCATTCAGGACTTGTTAATTGTATTACCATTTACACCTGTGTGGTTCTCAATTGGCTTCTGCTGAGTCACCCTGACTCTCACATACATGTTTTATTTCTTTTACTGTATATCCCATGTTGCTTTTTCCTTGACAGTCTGTAACAGGCCTTAGTATTTTAAAAGATACAACCATGCTACCTATTCTTCTTCCTCCTCTTTTCTCTCTTCTTCCTCTTCACTTTAATTATATCCTGCATTCCCTCCACAGTGAGACACAAAGCACATTACAAATTAAAATGATTAGAATATTGTTAAAAACAAAAGGTGAACATTAAAACAGCCTTGAAATTTGAAGACAACAGGAGACAGCACAATATCCTCTTAAAAGCCCTTTCTAAAAGATTGCTGCAATTAAAAAAAAATATCTTAGCCTATTGACAGAAGGAGAGCAGGAAGGGGCCACTCTCGCCTCCCTAAGAAGGCAGTCCCTGAACCTTGGCCAGCCACAAAAGAAAGCCTTATGTCCCACCAGCCATACCTGTGAAAGTGGTGGGACGGCATGAAGGGCCTCACCTGAAGAGCTCAGGTCCTGCACAGGCTCCTATAGGGAGCCCATTATTATCTTGGTCTCAGTAACAAATCTTTCATTTGTCTTAAATGTAATCCATCCCCAAGAAGACAGGGTAGAGTAATGGTTCATTTTACAAATGCTAGTTAATTCCTACTGCAGGTGCCATGATGATTTGGTCACCAACTCTGAGGCTTGGAAATATAAATAATAGGATGCTATAACATATGGACTAGAGTATAAGATGTAAAATAGAAAGCTTTGTGTGTTAGAGAATGTGTGTGTGTGTTACTGAGAACATAGAGATAAGTTAATTATGAGCATGAAGCCTACTGAATTATAGAGATACTGGAAAATCATCATTTTTTGACCAATAATATTGCTGCTGCATAGAAAACAATGGCTGATGCAATTTACTGACTGATGTCATCTGATTAACATCTGCCTAGAACTAAATGGACCTCATAAAATTATGTTGTTTCCAAGAATCTGATTCGAGGAAGAGCAATGTTATATTACCTCTGGGTAGAGACTGGTTGTTTAAATAAATGAGATTCACTAGAGATCTTTTTATCTTATTGGACCAGATACATCAGCTGATTGTGGTTGATTAGGCTAGGGAGGATATAAAACAATCCAAGAGGAGATAGAAGTTAGAATGCTTTGTAATCTGCACTAGGTGGGGGGGGGGGGGGGGGGGGGGGGGGGGGGGGGGAAGCTGTAATGCCTCTCCAAGCAATGCTGCTTTTAACTGATAAAATGCCCAGACACACTGATGAATAGTCTGTGCTGGTAAGAGACAGAAGAGCTGTGCTCTCAACTTTGTTGTCATGTGCCTTCAAGTCATTTCTGACTTATAGCATCCCTAAGGGGAATCTCTCATGGGGTTTTCTTGGCAAGTTTCTATAGAGTTGGTTTGCCATTTCCATCCTCTGATGCTGAGAGCATGTGACTGCCCAAGGTCACCCAGGGGGTTTCCATGGCTGAGCGGGGATTTGAACCCTGGTCTCCAGAGTCATAGTTCAACACTCAGACCACTGCAACATGCTGGCTCCTTTTTCTCAGCTAGACTATGCTATATATCTCCCCCATTATGCATCCATAAGGATGTGATATATGCTGCTAGATATAGCACAATATAGCAATTCCCATGGATATTTACCCGTTGGATGACTTTTTAGAAATATAGATTTCGCTACCAAAAGAGATGGTATTCTTACATGAATAAATGGATGTTATATTGTTTAAGATGTTGTTGTTCCTTTATGTGTTAACTACAGAGAAGCCTATTTGAGAAATGCAGAGTGAAAGAGAGTAAGTGACAAAGGATCCTCCTTCTCTTAGTGTAAGGTGGTAGGGTTGGGGAACCACACCTGTTGCACTAGGTAATATGCTACATATGTGCATGTTATATTCTTTATAATGTGCATTCTGTGGACTAAATTATGTGCCTGAGCCATTGGTTCTGCATATATTTCTAGGAGCCCTTCTTTCTTATAATTGTGACTATTACAATGCAATCCTCATAGCTGCTCAGAAGTAAGCCCCACTGGGTAGATGAGGCTTTATTTCTGGGTGTGTACAGAAGCCATAATTTATTTTATTGTAAATATTGTCCAGAGTTCTTTTGTTACTGTTGCAACTGACTGAATGAAGGAATCACCTTTGGGTATAGTGAGCAAAGGGGAAAAAAGCAACAAAAATAAGGAGGCAAATTGAGATTGGTAGACAACTACTTTGAGAATACTGAACAAATAATGTTTAACAGATTCAGGAAAAGAACCCCCTGATAAACTAGTCTCAAACTCATGCACTAGCAAAATTATTGAAAAATTGTGAAATCCAATGAGACAGGAACAAAGTAATTCACATCAGTCACAATCTGGTTTCAGTGTTGAAAGAGATGTTCCCATGGTAAACATGTACACAAAGAAATGAAGTGTCTTTTGTAGAAATCCTTTTATGAGCCACCATAATAAAGTGGAGAGAAAACAAAGAAAAATAAAATTACTAAATTCATCAAATTTTATAATTATCAGTTCAGGAAATAAATAACTATCATCTTTATAGAGAAAAGAGTTGGACACACATACCAAAGAGCTCTTGAAGCACTAGATAAGACTGATGATAAATTGATGACAAATAGACAGCAGTCTATTCTGAAGCTTTTTGAAAAGAAGATGTCATAATGCAGTATAATGAAATACAAATGGACAATTGAATGCATATGAGATGGCTATGTAACATTCACGAGACAGATGTTTTATGGCATACAGTTTGAGAAGGGTATTTTTTTTCTTCCATTACTAATGTACTTATAATATCAAGAAAGGAAGACACTTCTCACATAATACCTAGGCCATTTAGTATCAAATGTACAGTATGGCCTGAGTTCTATTGATTAATCTTACAGATTAGAACTATGGTCCAAGGGTGTATGCATCTCTTCCCCTCCCTAGGTGCTAGGTGGACAAACCTATGCTTTCCCATGCTGACAGAAAAGTGGGGTAGAAGTTGAATAAATAAATAAAAGTTCCATGTGTTTCAGCTCATAAGAGCAATGAGCTTGAGTAGATGTGATCAACTACAGCTTCAATTTTCTACCCCTGGAGTTTCCTGGAGGACACGTGGACTGTCAAAAATGCCCCCCATGGGTCTATTTCACTTTCCCCCCTCTAATCATGTTTTTAAGCTTCACATTCTTTCTGTCCTAAACACAGAGAAGTGTGCAAATTTGATGCTCTCCTTCTTGTCCCAACAGTGAGGTCAATATGCTGTATTGGTACATGGGAGAAGGTCTTCTCACTCATGGTATCCCAATTGTGGAATGTTTTCCCTCTGGAAGCCTAACTGGCACCAGCACTCATCATTTAGGTGCCAAGTTAAAAACATTGCTGTTCACCAAAGCCTTTGCAAACAAATGGGTTCTTGAACAGATCAGACCAGAACTCTCCTTGGAAGCTAAGATGATCAAGTTGAAACTATCATACTTTGGCCACATAATGAGAAGGCATGGATCACTAGAAAAAAAGAATAATGTTAGGAAAGGTAGAGGGTAGAAGAAAGAGAACAAGACCACAGACCACATTAGATCAGGGGATTATGGACAAGAGCTTGCAGGATATGGGCACAGCAGTGGAGGATGGGGATTCTTGGAGATGTCTCATTCAGAGTATTGCCATGAGTCAGAGTTGACTCGAGGGTAGCTAACAACAACAATGCAACCCAAAACTGTTATTTATAGTTTTGAAAATTAATTGTTAAGATCTGTTTTTAACTCAGTGGCGGGGTACATATCTCCGCTTTGCGGCGCTCTGCCGCTGCCGCCAGTAGGTCCGCGGGGGAGCCGGAGCCTTCACACGGCCCGACTCCCGCGCGGACCGAAAAAGAAGCTCCAAAATGGAGCTTCTTTTTAAGTCGTGTTTGCGACGTAGCGAGGCGCCAGGGGCGCACTCACTACGTCACAACACCCGCGACGCATACGGACGCTCAGCGTCCGATACGTAAAGATGGCGGCGCCCGTATGAACAGGGCGCCGCCATCTTGTACGTATTCAATACGTACTAGGGTTAGGGGTGTGTGGAAGCACCGCCCCTTCCTAACCCTAGTACGTATTGATGACGTACTATTTGGCGGTCTGTAAACCGCCATTATATTGTTAAATATGTTTTTAGCTTATTTCAACCATTTTACAGTTTTTTGTCTGATTAATCTGTTTTAGAGCTATTGTAAGATGTCCTAAGATCTCTTGATATATTTTATTTATCGGTTAATAAGTACATACATTTTTAAAAAGAACAAATTGAAATTAACTGAGATTCCTGCCGCTCAGCCTGAAAACTGGAAAAGTGGGACCAGGTCCTGGTATCTGGCAATCCTAGAATGCTCTCTGTACATCAGGGACAGAGACCATATTTTTTGGAAGATTATATTCCCTCAGGGGTTGCAGACTGATAGTGACCAGGTCCAAAGCCAGTGCTAAGTGCGTCTAAAGGGCCTTTCACACAACACAGTTGCAGCACTATGAGTCCATCTCTACTACCATGCCATTCTATGGAGTCTTGGGATTTGCAATTTAGGGAGGAGTATGTAGAATTTTAAACTGGAGGATTTTAGTGTCTTCCCAAACTACAATTTCCAAGGGATGCTGTCATGGCCAGTGGCATCACTAGGGGGATGTGGGGGGTGAGGGCCACACCAGGTGACACCTAAGGTAGAGTGCCCAAACATGCTTCCTAAACAACTACCTTTGGGCAGAAACGGGCTGTGGTATTTTCCCACAGTCCCTTAAAACACTGAAGAGATGGTGAGAGTAGAGTGAAGCTCAGTGGGAGGAGAAAGGAGAGGCCTAAATGTTTTTTTTAAATGAAATTTTATTTTTAATTTTTAAGATTTTTTTTAAATTACTCTTTTACAATTTTTCTTTGAAAACATTACATCTTACCAAATTCACTTTAACCACATGAAACTATGTACATACAAATACATTTAAGCTGTGGTGTACAATATTGTAATTTAAAGGTACAATTTAAATTTTGCTAGTTGTTTATGTCACAACTCTCACCATTACATTCAGTGATATATGGGCATTACGATTTATGAACAACATTAGTACAAAAAACTTTACTCAGGATTCTGTATGGTGTGTCAATTGTGGGAGGTGACACCAACTGTAGTGACGCCACTGGCCATGGCAGTTAAAGTAGAATCATAAAAGTACAGGCCTTAGGACCAAGAGGGGGGTGATTTTTTCCTCTCCCAGTTTCATATTTTCCTCTGGCTACTGCAAGGGAAATAGATTGTGCCTGTCAGAATGCTGAAGTGATTGCTTGTAAAAATGGCTTTTTAAGTTAGAGCAAGGGACACCTAAGCTCACAGGTTGCTGGCTGATGTTGCATGAATACCACTGAACATATCCCTTTATAGAAAGAGCTAAACACATATGAAAAGTGCTTTTGTGTGAGATTTCAACACAGAGGTCAGTTTTTTTTACAAAATAGCTTGACCTTTTCTGCTGTTGAGCTTTCTTTACATGAAAAAGAAAGAAAACCTACCACTGTGTTTAACTTGAACAGTTGGACATGTTGCCTAGGTGATTTTCTATTACTTCAGGGACAAGCAGAGCAGATAAAGAGGACAGTTTTTTGTTCTATATTTGTGTTATTAATATCCCAGCAACTAAGTTTTTATAGAAAGAGAATCATTCATCAAATTATAAATCAAATATTACTCCTCTTTTCCCCAAAAAATAAACCTGTAATCTATAATATGGACATTGATTTTTCCAGTGAATACCTTATACTGCAGCATCCAGCACTTTGGAATGGCTTCACAGAATCATAGGAAGAGACTTCAAGGGCCATCAAGTCCAATCCCTGCCATTCAGGAAGACACAATCAAAGCACCTCCAACAGATGACCATACAGCCTCTGTTCAACTTCTGTGTGGCAAAAAAATGCAGTAAAAGCAGAAGGTTTGGCTAGATTTGTTTGGAAAATTGTGAGAATAGTTACAAAAGAGGAGATTTTCTGTCTCACCTGCCATCATAATTATGAATCTTGCATACAGTATGCTTTGACTCAATGTCTGGCCAGTTCAGCACTGAACATTATGTGTAAGGCCCTTGAATCATTTAAAAAAAACAACCCACCCTTTGCTTTGGATCTTCCTGGAAGATTCAGAATCCTCCACTGTGACAGGGGATGGCGGCTTGCAATGTATCCCATTGTGTTGCCTGTCACCCTTGCTACTCAGTAGTGTCACCAGGGGGTGTGGGAGAGGGGGTTGGACCACATCAGGTGATGCTCCAGAAGGGGGGGTGTGACACCCAGTCAGCTCTCTGCCCCTGTGGGTGCTGCTTGGGCCTGTGCAGGCACTGTTTGGACCCCTGTGGGAGCACCTTATGGATGCACAGACTCTTCTTGGGCCTGTGCAGGTGCCGCTCAGGGCCATGGTCGCTGCTCCCCCCCCCCACAAGGGAGCTCCTCAGGGCCACGCAGGTGTCCCTGCAGCCTCCACAGGCACTCCTGTGGGCTCCCCACTCCAGAAATGGTACTGGAAGTCTCAGTGCTGGAGGTCAATTTAGTGAAGAATTACATCCCATGGACATTTACCAGTGCTTCCTTCAACATAGTACTACACTCGACCCTTCTTATACACAGAGGTTTTTATACACGGATTCAAGCATCCACGGTTTGAAAATGTTAAAAAAAGTATAAATTTCAAATATCAAACCTTGATTTTCCATTTTTTATAAGGGATACCATTTTGTTATGTCATTATATTTAATGGGACTGAGCATCCACGGATTTTGTTATCCATAGCAACCAAACCCCAGCAAATAACAAGGGTCCACAGTAATAAGTATTAGCTAAAGTGGAACTACTGTTGCTTCTGAGAGATCCACCACTACTTCCTCTCTGCCTCTCATACACCCCACTACTGCTCCTGCCCAATAACTTTCACTTTGAAGCTAAGGTATTTGTAGCTGTGCTCCTCAAGCAAAACCCTGTCTGACTTGCAAGAGCCTAACAGAGCCTGACTTGTTGCTATCACCATAGTGCCTTGCCTCCCAGAAACATGCAATTGTGTTGCTGTTGTTAGCTGTCTTTGAGTTGATCTTGACTCATGGTGACCCTTATGAATGAGACATCTTCAAGCCCACCCCTCATTCTCTACTTCTCTGCTCAGTTACTGTAGACTCAGGCCCATGGTCTCCCTGACTGAGTCTAACTATCTGGCATATGGTCTTCCTCTCTTTTTACTGCCTTCTACCTTTCCTAGCATTATTATCTTTTATGAAATCATATCACCATGGAAAGACAATGAACAAGAATAATCCAACTGCAAGAATAATCCATTTGGGAGCACCATGGCAGCCCACTTTAAAAGGGGCCATCTGATCACTGTAGTCCCGGGTTGATTGGGGCTCAGTCGTGGGGAGAATGGCCTCTGGCCTATCCAAGCTGCCTCCCTGCTTTACCCCATAGAGACCAGTGTCTACACGCTGTGCTACAATTAGACTAACAAAGGTTACTGACATCAGAAAGTACTAAAGCTGGATATATATATATATATATATATATATATATATATATATATATAGGATGTTTCATATATAGTTCTCTGCCCAGATGCTCCATATACAGTACATACAAACATTAAAATGAGCAAATGAATATTTATTACCACATTTATAGAAATGACAGAATAGAATCCTTGGAAACTGAACATATATCCTTCAAAATGAGAAAAGAGGCACAGACAAAGATGTGCATGTCAGTGAAGGAGTGACTGCATTTGCTAATTACTTTAGAACAAATGTATGCAAATGACTGCAAACTTAATTTTACACCCAACCAGGGCATGCATTTATTTAGAGGTCATTTTAATTCCAGGGTTTCAGTGTTTTCAACACTCCACCGATGATATCGTTGTTTCCAGTGTTCTCTCAATACACAAAAGAATTGCAACAGAGAAACAATGCAGCAGTTTTTAGCCTTGGAAGAATTATAGATTTGAAATGCATTTTGGCCACTGAAAGCTTTTATAGAAGTAGTGATAACATAATACTCACAAAATTAAGTCAACAGATTTGTTTTGACTGTCTTTTCTTCTGGCTCTTACCTTCTGGTGGAGTTGTTCATGAGAACATTCAGACACAGTCATGTGTAAGTGTCAATAGTTTAATTAGGGATCAATATTATCCTTTCAGGGGTTGATAAAGGTTCATCAGTCAAATTAATTAAGCAAGCTCTGGACCTTTATCAGCACAAAAGCACAGAACTCCATTTCAGTGGCTTCTCCCTCCATGGCATAACAGCAAGAAGA
Source organism: Sceloporus undulatus (assembly GCF_019175285.1). Taxonomy (NCBI): domain Eukaryota; kingdom Metazoa; phylum Chordata; class Lepidosauria; order Squamata; family Phrynosomatidae; genus Sceloporus; species Sceloporus undulatus. The sequence continues at coordinate 198,273,362 of NC_056525.1, read as the reverse complement.
GTCTCAGAAATATGTCTACAAAAGTTAATTAGCTCACAATATTTTTAGTACACCTGGCAGTGTTTACTAATGTGAGGATCCTTTTACACTGCACAGTTATATCAATGTAGTTCCACTATAAATGACATGGTTGTACCATACAGAATTCTGGGGTTTATAGTTGGTGAAGCACTAGAGCTCTTTACCCTCCCTGAAAATCCCAGGATGCCATAGCATGAAACCTCCATGGTAATTAAAGTGGAATCACAGTGCTATAACTGTGTGTTGTAAAAGGGCACCAAGATGAAAGAATAAGGGGCATGCTTATCAGTTTTGCAGATGAAACCAAATTAGAAGGAATAGGTAATACCCCAGAGGAGAGGATCAAAATTCAAAATGACCTTAATGGATTAGAAAGCTGGGCCAAAGTTAACAAAATGAATTTCAACACAGAGAAATTTAAGGTACTGCGCTTAGGGAGAAAAAAATGAAATGAATATGTATAGGATGGGGGACACCTGGCTTAACAAGACTACATGTGAAAGGGATCTAGGAGTCCTAGTAGACCACAAGTTGAACATGGGTCAACAGTGTGATGTGGCAGCTAAAAAAGCCAATGCGATTCTAGGCTGCATCAACAGAAGTATAGTATCTAATCAAGGGAAGTAAAAGTGCCACTCTATTCTGCCTTCGTGAGGCCTCACCTAGAATACTGTGTCCAGTTCTAGGCACCACAAGTCAAAAACGATGTTGAGAAGATGGAGCGTGTCCAGAGGAGAGTGACCAAAATGATGAAGGGTCTGGAAAGCATGTCCTATGAGGAGAGACTTGAGGAGCTGGGTATGTTTAGCCTGGAGAAGAGATGATTAAGAGGTGATATGATAGCCTTGTTTAAATATTTGAAGGGATGTCATATTGAACATGGGGCAAGCGTGTTTTCTGCTGCTCCAGAGAACAGGACATGGAACAATGAATGCACGCTACAGGAAAAGAGACTCCACCTCAACATTAGGAGGAACTTTCTGGCAGTGAGAGCTGTTTGACAATGGAACACTATCTCTTGGAGGGTGGTGGAGTCTCCTTCCTTGGAGGTCTTTAAACAGAGGCTGGTGTTTCACCACGCTCTCTCAAATCTTTGCTGCAAGAGCAAATTAGGCTTATAGAAATCTCTACTGTCAAAATCCCTCAGCAAGAATATTATTTTTCCCATACTGAACTGTTCACCAAAACTGTCAAATAATGAGACAAGAATCTCTCTTGTTAGAGAGATATAAAAAGGGAATGAAGGAGATCATGATTGTGGCCCACAATATTATCACAACATTTCCCTCTGGGCCATAGGGACTATCACATATTCTCCATTCAAGACTACTGATGGCATTATCTGGAACCATAATTCAGTAAAAAAAAAATTATTTGTGGAAAAGTTATTGCTTCCAAGTAACTTGCTCTAAAGTGATTTTTCATAAGCAATAACAACATTGGCATTTAATTCTTTGTGTTATATTTCTATATACCATCTTATATTATATATTATTATTATATTTATTTATATCCCATCCTTTCCCTAAAATTGGAATTCAAAGCAGTTTACAAGATTAAAAACTGTACAATTAAAAACATAAAAAGTGTTACATACATTAAAACAGGATTAAATTATTACAATATTAAAACACATTACATATAAAATAATAAACTATAATTAAAAAGATAAAAGTGTTTAAAATACATTTAAAAGAACAACACCCAGCCCATTCTTTAAAAACTGTCTGTTTTAAATGCCTGTTTGAACAGGAAGGTCTTAGCCTGCTGCCAGAAGGACAACAGAGATGGGGCCATTCTGGATCTTCCTGGGAATGAAGATCCAGAGTCTAGGGGCAGCCATGGAAAAGGCCCTCTCTCATGTCCCCACCAACCATGCTTGTAATGGAGGTGTGATGGAGAAAAGAGCCTCTCCTGAGGATCTCACAGCCTGGGCCGGTTTAGATCCCATCCCAGGAGAATGACAAGTTATAAATAAATAAATAAATAAATAAAATTTCTTACCCATCTCTCCCCAAGGCAGGGTACAACATAAGTTAAAACACATAATAAATCAATGAATAAGCAAACAAACCATACTAACAGGGATAGTGACCTACTTTTGTGCCCCATTATAAATTAACACCTATTTTAGTCAAGAAAGAGGATACATGAGATTGTCAATACATGGGATTGTCGTAATGGTTTGAACTGTAGGATTACTGTACTCTCTCATGCAAGCAAAGTGATGCTCAAAAATCATAAAACACTTTGATGGAGGCTTATGAAATGAGAAGTGTCAGGGGGCCCAAGCTGGTTTAGACAAGAAGAGGCACTGGAGACTATATTGAAAACATATCCTGCATAACTGAATACACTGAAGAGTTTTAGGGAAAAAATCAATCTGTGCATTATAGATTACAACAAAGCCATTGCCTTTATAGATCCTGAGAAATTATGCTTTGCTCTAATAGAAATGGGAGTGCCTTAATATCTGACTGTCCTGATATGTACCTCATACAGTGGTACCTCAGGATACGAAATACCCAGGTTACGAAATTTCCGGGATACGAAAAAATCCCATAGGAAATAATTGTTCCGGGTTACGAATGTTTTTCGGGTTACGAAAAAATTTTTGGTGCTTTTTTCGGCTTTTTCGCACGGAATCGCGGCTTTTCCCCATTAGCGCCTATGGCATTTCGGCTTACGAAGGCTTTTCGGGTTACGAAAGCGGCCGCGGAACGAATTAATTTCGTAACCCGAGGGAGCAGTGTACTCTATAGAAGAGGCCAGTGTTAGGACACAATATCAAGAAACAGAATGTTTTCCCATTGACAACGGGTCAGATAAGGCTGCCATTTATATTGCATCTGTTTAATTTATATGCAGAAGATATTATACAGAAAACAGGATAGGAAGCAGTTGTGAAAATTGGGGGAAGGAGCATCAACAATTTAAGATATGCAGATGACACAATTTTATTTGCATAAAATAGTAAAAACTTGGAATGGCTACTGATTAAAGTTAATGAAAGAAGTCTAAAAGCAGGGTTATAGTTAAAAATTAAGAAGACTAAAATAATGACCACAGATATTTTTTTAACATGAGTAATGAAGACATAGAAATAGTTAAATATTTCCTATACCCTGGCTCTATTGTTGATCAAAATGGAGACACTAGTAAATAAACCAGAAGAAAAGATGTGAAAAGGCAGTCATGATGGAAATAGATAAGATCCACCAGTACAAAGACATATCAATAAATACTGAAGTCAGAATAATTGATACCTTAGTATTTGTGATTCTATTTAAGATTGTGAAAACAGGACAACAAAAGCAGCTGACAGGAAGAGAATCAGTGCAGTTGAAATGTGGTGCTAGAGAAGATTTCTACGTGGTTTTGCAAAAAAGTTAAATGAATGTATCTTTGAGCAAATCAAGCCTGAACTCTCACTAGGAGCTAAGATGACTAAACCGAGTCTGCCCGTACTTTGGACATACCACGAATAATAATAATAATAATAATAATAATAATAATAATAATAATAATACTTTTATTTGTATCCCGCTTTTCTATGACAAGACAATCAAAGCAGCTCACATGAAACGATGCAACTCATTGGAAAAGATCATAATACTTGTTAGAGTGGAAAGCAGTAGGAGGAAAGGGAGGCCATACTTTGGATGAATTGATTCAATCAAGGAAGCTGCAGCCTTGAATTTGCAGGAGCAGAACGGCTGATAGCCAAGCTCTTGGAAACCTCTAATTCATAGCATTGCCATAAGTCAAAGTTGTGATGGCAAATAACAACAACAAGAAATTTTGTTTATTCCTAGGTCCTAACCTGATTAATTTATTAAGTGTATGCTCATTTTTGGGCATTAGAAAAATGCGTTCATGACCCTCATCCTCCCCTGTTGTATTGCTCAGGCCAGGAAGTGTTGGGAAAACAGCCATGTTTCAGTTGGTCCATCTTCAGACAGAAGCATAGTGGCTGAGATGGGGAACAAACCTGTCTTACCTCTCAGCATTGCTGCAGGTGTTCCAGGTGGTAAGGCTTTCTCAAAAATATATCCTGTATAGATTTGCCAAATGTCACATTTCAGCTCCATATACAGTAATGATGCCAGGATTTTAGATGAGCCTATCTTCAGAAGGAAATTAGCCAATTGTTCTCTTTTGATATAGCCTCTTGGCAGTTATTATACTGCTGATCTTTTATCTGGATCATTTATTTTTGTTATTTCTTTTAATAAAAACCATGTGACATAGCTTGTTTTAACTTTATCATTGATAAAACAAGAATATTCTCATGAATCCTTTCTCTTCATGCACTTCATTTCAAACATTTGAAACATTTCCTTAATCCATTTATTTTTATGCTGGTTATTCATTTTTCAAGAATCTGTGAGCCATTTAACAGAGATGAGGATGGTTGAATTCAGTGTGTACATAGTTTATTTTGTCTGTATGTTTGAGTATTCCCAAAATGTTGTTCCTCCTCTCCCTTCCTCCTCCTCTCTCCTCCCACCATTTATTTGATTTTACCCCATTTCCCCCAGAGAGTTCAGGGCATTGAAAACTTACCAAAAAATTGTTAAGACTACAATTTATCTAAAATACCTAAAACTACAAGCCTTGAAGTCACAGAAATTACCCTTCTAAAATTACATTGTTTAACATCCTAAATTGCAAGAACAATCTAAAATACCATGAACATGATACAAAGAGCAGTTGTCAAAGACAAATTGATCACATATGACTAAGGAAGCATTATTGCATTGAAACTATAGTTCAAAATGGTAATATCAGTGGCAATTGGTTTGTAATGACAATGTAATACTATCAATCTTCAGCCCTATTCACAAGGCATTCTTATTGTGGGTACAACAAATGAAGGTAAGATGAGGGGAGACACCAAGGCCTGTTTGCTAGTTTCCCCCCATACTCCTCACACACACACTGTAAGGAATAACATCTGTCTTTAAAAAAATAGTATATGCTACCTGTGTCATTAGAACTAGGATGCCCCCCCCTTTTTTTTTCTAGAACCCATGAACAGAACAAGGAGAATTTTGCCTCTGACCACAGAGGGTAAAAAGCATGGTAATTGTACATTATATGCTGTGGCACCTCAGTTACAGAACAAACCTTCCCAACTGTTTCCAGCACTGGTGTCATTCCTTTTATGTAATTGAAGCCTTTGGGGCCTATTGTTTATCCAGATTTGCATGTGTACTATGGTCTAAATTAATTTAAACTATTTTAATGGAAAATCGAAGGCTTTCATGGCCAACATCCATGATTTTTTGTGGGTTTTTTGGGCTATGTGGCCATGTTCTAGAAGATTTTCTTCCTGATGTTTTGCCAGCATCTGTGGCTGGCATCTTCAGAGAATGGGCTCTAAATTGTCTTTCTGTCTGCAATTCCAGGCCTCCCCAAGACTTCATTTGGTACCAGAAACTGACACACATCACTAACACAAGATGTAAATGATACAGAATATAATTTGTGGGGACATAGGCCTTTGCTGATGGCTTCCAGCATCCCCTCACAGCAGGTGGTAGAACTGGATCCCAAAACTTCTACTGAACTATCCCAAGACCAATTGCAGATTCCCATGGCTGGATAATAGTTCCCCAAAGGCTGGGATGCACTCCCCCAGGTGACATAATTGGAAGTTGGATGCTCCAGTTACTATGAACAGAACTAAACAAAGGAAAATGAACTGTCCAGGGGAGACCCATCTCCCACGCAAATAGCTATGAGAACATTGCAAGCAAATGGTTAGCAGGAAAATTTACTTTCCTTGCCTATTCTCAGTATTCAACAGACTGGTTAAAGTTGAAACTATCTAGCAAGGCTAAATGAACACAGCATAACCCTTTTGATTATTATTATTTATTATTAACCTTTATTTATGAAGCGCTGTAAATTTACACAGCGCTGTACATGCAATCTTTTTAGTTAGACGGTTCCCTGCCCTCAGGCTTACAATCTAAAAAAGACATGATACAGAAGGAGAAGGGAGTGGTGACGAGAAAGGGTAAGAGGTCCAGCAGTTCCTCTCAACCTCTGAGGCCTGGACCAAGGCAGATGGACTGGAGGGAGGGCAAGGCTTCATAATGGATGGTTAATCATTATCCAGGGAAAATACATAATCACAAGTAGGATAATACATATACAGTACATAGGAATACAGGAAGTGGATCGATAAACAGCCAACAACAGAACATCAGATAGTAAGCGACAATTATGCGATGCCTGGGAAGGCTTCTCTGAATAGGATGGTTTTCAGCTCCGTTTTGAAGCTGGTTAAAGAGGTGATGGCTCTTGCTTGTGGAGGAAGAAGGTTCCAGGAGTGAGGGGCAGCAAGTGAAAAGGGGCGAATCCGGGATGGGGCAGAGGAAATCCTGGGCTGAGACAGCAGACCTTGACTACCAGAACGGAGGGCCCTGGTGGGAAGGTGAGGAGAAAGAAGGTCTGATAAGTAAGGAGGGGCCAGTCCATGGAGGGCTTTGAATGTCGACAGCAGGAGCTTATACTGAATGCGGAAAGGGAGGGGGAGCCAGTGAAGGGATGCCAACACAGGAGAGATGTGGTCAGAGCGGTGGGTGGAAGTGATAATGCGTGCAGCTGAATGCTGAACAGAGATTAAAGGATGGAGGTGAGAAAAAGGAAGCCCAGCCAGGAGGACATTACAGTAATCAAGTCGTGAGATCACTAGGGCATGGACCAGGATCTTGGCAGTAGAGGCAGAGAGATATGGTCGGATTTTGGCAATATTGTACAAAAAGAATCTACAAGCCTTGGCTGTGGTCTGGATCTGAGGGATACACGACAGAGAAGAGTCAAAGATAAAGCCAAGACTGCGGGCTTGCTGGACTGGTTGAATGGAAATGTTGTCCACAGAGACAGAAAAGGAGTGTTGAAGGGTGGGCTTAGGAGGAAAGACAAGAAGCTCCGTCTTGGACATGTTGAGCTTCAAACGCCGATGGCGCATCCACTGTGAGACAGCTGTAAGGCAAGATGAGACTTGCTGTTCAAGCCTTGGAGAAAGGTCAGGGGCAGAAAGATACAGCTGGGTGTCATCGGCATACAGATGGTAGGAAAGGCCAAAAGAGCTAATGAGTTTTCCTAAGGACAGTGTGTAGAGAGAAAACAGAAGGGGACCCAGAACAGAGCCCTGGGGAACTCCAACAGATAAGGGAACAGGAGAAGAAGTCTGACCCCCTGCAACTACTGCAAAAGATCTGCCAGACAAGTAAGATCTAAACCAGTCGAGAACAGAGTCTGAGAACCCAAGGTCAGAGAGTATGTCAACTAGAAGACAGTGATCAACAGTGTCAAAGGCTGCAGACAGATCGAGAAGAATGAGAACAGAGTAAAGGCCATTAGCCTTGGCCTGTAAAAGGTCATTCGAGATCTTAGTGAGAGCTGTCTCTGTAGAATGCCTTGGGCGGAAGCCAGACTGAAAGGGATCAAGGATGGAATTGGCTTCAAGAAACTCAAGACAGCGCGAATAGACAACCCGTTCCAAAACTTTAGAAAGAAAGGGGAGAAGAGAAATCGGACGATAGCTAGACAGAGAGGAGGGGTCAAGAGAAGGTTTTTTCAGAATTGGGGAAATGAGAGCATGTTTGAAGTCCGAGGGGAAGGAGCCTGTAGAGAGAGAGAGATTGAAGATATGGAGGAGCGAGGGCAGAAAGGAGGGAGCTATAGAGATTAGAAGACGAGTAGGAATAGGATCAAGAGGACAGGTAGCAGGTTTGGAAGAGTTCAGAAGTGTAGAGAGTTCATCCAAAGAGGCAGGAGGAAAGACAGAAAATTTGTTAGGGGAAGGCGAAAGAAGATTAAGAGCAGTAGAAGAATCAGGAGGGACTATCTCAGAGCGAAGAGTGGTAATCTTAGAGATGAAATAGTTAGCAAAGTCATTAGGAGAGAAAGATGAAGAGACAGGAGGAGAGGGAGGTTTAAGCAAAGTGTTGAAGGTGGAGAACAAACGCTGCGGGCACCTCTCATTGGAAGAGATCAGTGATTTGTAATAATTCTGTTTTGCCATAGAGAGGGCGCGCGAGAAAGAAGAAAGAACAAATTTGAAATGGATAAAATCAGCCCACTTTTTGGACTTTCTCCAAAGACGTTCGGCCGCTCTAGAGCAGGACCGGAGAAACTTAATGTTGGGGGTAAGCCAGGGCTGAGGCCTAGTCTTAGAGGAAGAAGTGCGTACAGAGACAGGGGCAAAATGGTCGAGAGTTGAGGAAAGAGTTGAGTTAAATAAAGACATAGCTGAATCAGCAGAATCCCCGAGATTTAGGGAAGAGAGAGATGAATCCAGGGTCAGACCAAGATGGTTAGAGTCAACAGATTGAAGATCACGAAAAAGACGTTGAATAGTATAGCGAGGAGGAGGAGTATAAGTGAGAGCAAAGGAGATTAAATGATGGTCAGATAGTGGAAAGTCAAGTGCCAGGTAGTCAGAAATGGCGCAGTTTGCAGCAAGAACTAGGTCAAGACAGTGACCAAGAGAATGAGTTGAAGAGTTGGAGTGTGGTTGGAGGCCAAAAGAAGCTAGGAGAGAGTTAAAGCGAGATGTTGTAGGGTTATTGGAATCGTCAACGTGGATATTAAAGTCACCTAGGATCAAAGTGGGGACTGAATCTGAAAGGAAGAATGTCAGCCATGATTCAAAGTCAGATAGGAACTGGGTGGCAGAACCAGGAGGGCGATAGATGACTGCAACCCGGAGCTGTAGAGGAGAAAAGAGTCTAATAGGATGAAACTCAAAGGAAGAGAAGTGATAGCTGGGGGGAAAAGATAGAACTTGAAACTGGCAGGAGTTAGATAGCAAGATACCAACCCCTCCTCCTCGACCCTCAGGACGGCTTGTGTGCGTGAAGGAGAGACCACCAAAAGAAAGGGCAGCGGAGGTTGCAGTATCATGGGCTGGGAGCCAGGTTTCGGTGAGAGCGAGGAGGTTAAAGGATTTAGAGAGAAAGAGGTCATGAATTGCTGTTGCTTTAGGGGCAGCAGAGCGGCAGTTCCAGAGGGAACAGAGGAAGGGAAGCAGGGAGACAGGGAGAGGCCGGATGGGGATCAGGTTAGGAGAAATGTGGCGAGCCATGGGAAGGATGGGGTTCACAGAGAAAAGAAAGAGGTGAAGCTAGCTTTACAATTAAAGGTCAACAACAACAATAACAATAATGACAAAAACAATAATAATATAGCCAGCTCAGGCCTTCTGGGTAGGAGTCCAATGCAAGCAGGAAGTACTTCCAGGGAGCACAGGTTATACTTGACCTTCTTCCTGTGGAGAATTCTGGGACAAGCAGGAGAGTGAGATGGAGCAGGGCCTTCTGGGAAGGAGAGAGTTCCTTTGTGTAGGGCTGATGGGAAAGCCCTACCTCCCTTTTTTTCCCTCAGAGGCAGATGGAGCAGGGCCTTCTGGGAAGGAGAGAGTTCCTTTGTGTAGGGCTGATGGGAAAGCCCTACCTCCCTTTTTTTCCCTCAGAGGCAGATGGAGCAGGGCCTTCTGGGAAGGAGAGAGTTCCTTTGTGTAGGGCTGATGGGAAAGCCCTACCTCCCTTTTTTTCCCTCAGAGGCAGATGGAGCAGGGCCTTCTGGGAAGGAGAGAGTTCCTTTGATGATACTGGATGGCTGTTAACATTGGATTATAATGCTGATAAGGATTCTATATGTGCCTAGTGGTTGCTATGCACAGTAGAGTGTAGCTAGAGGAAACTAGTTTAAACCTAATTAATTCTATTTTAATTGTCACTCTCATAAGTTTTTTATTGTACTGTGCTTTTAAACTGTAAGCTGCTTTGAGTCCCAATTTTGGGGGGAAAGCAGGATGAAAATAAATATCATTATCATCATCATTATATTCATCCTGCAGTCATCTCAATGTGTGTTTGTTTATTTGTTTTCCTGGAGAACTCTTATCCCAGGCCACTTTCTACTAATATGCCCCAGTCTGGGCTTGGACAAAACAGTTATGCTATCTCACTACACCTTGTTCTCACATTTGACTGCAAACCACCTCTGACTCTTCATAGTCCAAAATAGTTACCATCATATCATTACCACATTAGCTCTATGTGAGTGAATAAGGAAAATTTCAAGTTTCTAGTCCTTGTTTCCTCTGAGCCCAATAACCCCAAAAATCATAGCTAGGTGAAATCTGGTGGTTCTTATGAACACTCTCATCATTCTTCTTTATTTTACCCATAAAGTCCCTACCAGTTGTAATCTAATTAAAACATGCATGATTAAATTGTTGCTATGCCATCACCTCACTGAGAGATATTTTCCTGCCATTGAATGTGGAATAAACAACAGACCAGGATGGAGAATTGTTCCCTCACCTAGTTATTTTCTAAAGTTGTTGGAGTCCTACTCATCTAACAAAGGCAGCCAGCTTTCCCTGGGTGATGCTGACAGAAATAGAGATGAGCAAGTGAGTGCTGAATAAAAGTTAATAATGTTGGAATAGCAGGATGTCTGGCATTAACTGCTCAGCTAGGACTCCTAGCATCCGGCCTGCATAAAGCAGTTGCTATCACCTCCTTGTATCTTGTCTCTTCCCACATAGGCACATGCAAAAAGCTTTTCCCATACAGCATGTGAAGTGGAGAAGGGGGAGGAAAGAGAAGAGTGGGTGTATTTAAATAAAGGGGAGAGACCTGAATAAAAAGATGCGAGCCAGCTCCAGCATCCTTTATGTTAGGCCTGCACTAATTTTTAGTCACCATGTCAATCAGATGCTGCTAGTCATGAATCACGATGACCCACTGTAGACACATCAGATCACCTGATTCTGTCTGTTTTAGGATGCAACAAGGAGCTCATCAGATTGCTGGAAGGCCATAGTACTTGAGTAGTGATCTCCTTGCTAGGTCATAACTTGTGCAAGCCTGCTTAACAATAAGCACCCTCTTTTTTTGTGGATTTTTCGAGCTAGGTATCCATGTTCTGGAAGAATTTATTCCTGATGTTTCACCTGCATCTGTGGTTGGCATCTTCAGAAGGTGGTGACATGGAAGTGAGTGTGTGATGCTTGGCTGGGAGGAAGTGGATTGCTAATTAAATGGACACATTTATTTATTTATTTATTTATTTGTGTGCGTACTTATTTATTCCCCATTCTTCAGCTACAAAGGCTCTCAATGCTTCTTACAATTTTTTAAATTAGACAGTTAACTGCCCTCAGGCTTTCAATCTAAAAAGACATGACACAAAAGAATAAGGGAATGGTGCTGGGGAAGGAATCAAGTTCATTAGTTCATCTCTCCCTCTGGGACCATGGCAGATGGGTTGGGGGGAGGGCTCTTCATTCTACTTTGGGCTAGACCCAATGGAGCTGGCCTGTCTCTCTCCCTCTGAAGCCAGATGATGGTGGATGGGCTGGAGGGAAGGCTCTTTATCTTACTTTGGGCTAGGCCCAATGGAGCTGGCCTGCCTCTCTCTCTCCGAAACACATATCTTCCTGCATATCCTCCCACCCTGAGGCCTTGCCATCAGCAACAGACCAAAACACAAACATGTAAATCACTTCGATCCAACTATATGGATGCTGACTGTGAAAGCCTTCAACTTCACAATACGTTCCCTGCCTCTCAACTTGTTTTAAACTCTTCCTTATTATCAGCAGCAGCAACAACAAATAATATGACTCTGTGTGATGAATTCATCTACCCCAATAAATGTGAGTGCCGTTGCCGTCTAGCTCTTAGCATAGGACCACTATCACAAAACCAAATTTAAGTTTGAATCAGTTCCAAAATAGACCCACAATTAAAAAGTCCTATAACAAACCATTATCCAGGTGGCTGGGGGCTTCCATGTCAGTGATGCTGCGACTCCATTCTTAGTTTTATTCCAAACCTTTAAGGCTTGTTTGCACACAGGATATACACCGAATTCACCCCAGCCCCAGTGCACTCTGTCCAGATAAGGTATGGCCACATCTGCAGCAAAACCTCTGTTTTAAGACATTAATCTGTTTTAAGGTAACCTTGGTTTACTCCAAAGTTTCCAGGAAATTCTGGAGTGTCTTTGGTTCTCTTGGCTGTCTGGACAGCTGTATCGGATCCAATTTAGTCTAATCCAGTTGTCCAAACAGCAAACGTGACACCATCTTCCTTATGCTGTGCGTGTTGGGAAGGGTGTATGAGTACGCGTGTATGTTCCCATCTGTTTGAGAAATGGGGATGAAAGGGGAAGAGAGGAGAGGGAGGAAGGAGGGGAAACAGTGATTTGATGTTTGCAGCTGAGAGTAAGAAGCTAAAAATACAGCCTTAGAGAAGGAGAAAGTTGCAGAGTACAAATTTGTGAATCTGATGTATGGTAGCAGGGCTGTTATCTTTGAGGAGTGTTTGCTGTTGCCACTGTTTATATTTTATAGAGGCATGTGATGGAAAATGTCAACTATATGGTGTTTTCTGGGGGCTGGATGTACCATGGTACTTCTGTGTGCACAGGATTCAGCTGGCTTCCACTATTTTACAGTGAAGAAGAGAAGTGTAAGTGCTACATTTATCAAGAAGCATAGCAGGACATAATTAAAAAAGTTTACCATAATTTGGAAACACAAAAGATGAATAAGATCACAGAAAACAAAATTTAAAATTGTTAATTGCAAATTGCATCTTTTCCTAATTGGATGGCCTGTTCTTTGAAAACAAAATTAACTCCTCTTTTGATTAGATTAGTTGTGAAAGTTATTCTTATTTATTCCACAGTTGTCATTGTTCAAATTATTATTTGTAAGAATAATGGTCCTATCCTCCACCATATTACAGCAGATTATGTGAAGAGTTAATTATTCCTTTACTATACAAATGTCTACAATATCTGTCAGCAAAAAACCCTGGGCACATGATAGAAAAGTTAGGATGATGAACACTGAAGTTGTAAAAAATATATTCTCTTGGCAATGCATTATTCAAAGGTCTGCCGAGTGTCTGTTTTGAATCTGGTACAGTTGGCATCTACCAGAGCACAGAAAAAGTATAGTTGTAGACTTCAACTCCCAGTATCCCCACCAGTCACCTTGGTGTATAGTGCAACACTATAATTTTTTCAAGCAGAGTTCCATGCACACTTTCATTGTATGTGCCGAGGTGACTCCACTGGTGTGAAAGAAAAATTTCTGCTTAATGACAGAACATAAGAATCTGTATATTTTCAAGTTTCTACTGAAGTATGTTTCTTCCTCAGGGGCCTAGGGATGTGTCTAAGACCAAATCCCAACCCTCTGGGCTCATCAGTTGAGAACCCAGGGCTTCCTTTTTCCAATGACACATCCTAGACTAAGACATTTTGTTGCCTGAGATGAGGGACAAAATTATATATAGCTATTATAGCTACAGATACCAACAGTTCAGTATGGGCATAGAGGGCAACTATGGGTATAGTGGGCAGGTTGCCTGGACCATACTATTCTGTCCTCCAACATGGGGAAGTAGCCAGGAGAATGGGGCACATCCTTCAGTATCTGCCATCTGAGTTGACTACCTCATTCTGCTTAGTGCTTGGATCAGCCAATCAGGATGAGATATTAGTTGCAGTATATTTAAAGCTCTCTAGGCTTGCTTTGATGATGTCTTTCACTTTTGTTGAGGGTTGTGCAAATTTAAAGGGAAAGCATATCTTAATTTTATTCACTGATGATGGATTGTATCGATTTGTTACTCCAAGACAAGGCTCCTGATCACCCCCCATATTCAATATCACTTTAATATTAAAAATGATGCCAGAGTGAGAGACCGGTGAGTGACCTGGAAAGGTAACCCCAAGGCAGAAACCCCACCATACCATATTTGGAAATCCAGTTGGCACTAGCAAGGAAGTAATCAAGGGCACCCAATACAATTAGATCACCCAAGGCATCAGCATAATCCCTTTTGTCTATGGAGGGTGATGATGGAATCATGGGCAAAGAAGGTGACTGTGCATACACAAAGGACACTTCTCCAGCAGCAAGGGGTTTTTCTTTGTCTGAGGTATTCACACCAATCACCCAAACATTTACTACAGCTCCTGGCCATTCTTTCCCCAGGAAAATCCATCTAACAGGAATTTAATACATTCATTCCTTGAATGATCCAAGATATGATTTTTGGATATACTGTATATATATCACTGCCTTCACACTAGTAAGCAGGGAGTCATGTTGTCATTTATACTAGGCACATCAATACCTGGCCACCTCACTTGCCTAAGCAACTATTGAACCTTCTCCATTCTGGACTTCCACTGATTTAAACCACTCTTCAACATCAGTAACTTATCACTATTATCTCTTCCTGTCTCCCACTTCATTAGTTCTTGTGTGTGTGAGAGAGAGAGTGTGTGCTTGTGTGTGCGTTGATTATCCCCTTAATAAATCTGCAAAACTTATTTGGATTTGTCTCTGGAGTTATGTGTGATTTGGAACTGATATAAATAGGGTTAAAATCCTCAGGCCAACTGTTGCCCTGGCCAAGGTATTTTACTTGAGCAATTAAAATTCCCCTAAGCATATTAATGTGTGGGTGACCTCCCAGGACCCCAGCATTTTGGGTATCACATGTACTAAATCCACTCTGGGTTTTAGCCCAAACTTGAAAGGACTCATTTAGGAATCTGTTCACTGATTCAGGAATATCTTTGAGCAGCTTCCTCCCTCACTTTTGTTTGCATTGCTTCATTTGTTCCATCCTTGCCAGAGGGAACATGAACATCTTATGTTCTGCAGTGAGACTGATGCTCTTGGTACATAGGTGTCCATAGCAACAGCTGGGCTTTACATCTTGATTGTTTAATTATCTGACTGGGTGGGATGTAGAAGCGTCTTTTCTTATACACCTCCTGGTAACATCTTTTAAACCAGATGTAGAAATTAGGTATCCCACAGATCATGTGAACCTCCAGGTTTCCATAAAGAGGCTCTCAAAGCTCACCCAGAGACTTCCCCATTGACCTAAAATGGACAACTGTACTCTCTGAAGATTCTGGGGCACATAATTGTTCAATGAATGTAATTCATCAGCCAAAGACCATTAGTTAAATTAGGGTTAAATCATGGCTGCACTGTAGATAACAAGCAAACTCTCTTGAAAATCAAACTGAAAAGCTATCCTGGAACTTAGGGCCTCAACAGACTGTCACTAAATACTGGTCTCAGGACAGAGTGGGGGCCTGGTGTCTGCATGATGCATGCCCTGATGCTACTTTAATGCTGGCATCACACTGTGCACCCAACCACACAGCGGGCAGCATCACGGCACTCCATGGGCATTGTGTCTAGATAACGCACATCAAAAGGAGTGCTGGAAAGTGCTGCTGTGGCATTAAAGGCACCCTTTTTCTGGCTCCAAAAGGAGCAGCATTTTGCCATTCTTTTTAGGAAGACTGCTGGATTGGGGCCATGATGTGTAGTTGCTGCAGCCCTGATCTGGCAAGGACAGGGGCAGTAGCAGGCCGCTCTAAAGGGGCGGTCTGTTTAGCACCCTAGTCAGAAAAGCACACTAATGAAGTACAGTATGCAATAACACCCCTGTGTATGAACTGCAGATCTACTTCTATAAATCCATGTGTTTATAATAACAGAAATATGTATATCTTGGTTGTTCTTGACAAAAAAAAGTACATTCACAGTTTATATATAAGACATCCAATAATACAGGGATTCTCAACCTTGGATTCCTGCACCCCAGGGAATTTCAGGTGGCACGACAAAAAGTAGTTTGTGTCCTTGAGCCATGAGTCATCACTCACTCAGCCCCCAGTGTGCCTTGAGAAGGGGTAGTAAGTGTTTACCCAAAAGGAGATAATTTTACAATTTACAATATTTTCTGAACTAATTAGAATCTAATTGCTCAATTTAGACTGGAATTTTATGCACTGAGAAAAGCTTTTAGTTTGTTCACCTGCAGAATTGTAGGTTGCTTCATTTGTGGTTTAAAAATTAGAAATTAAACTTTTTAATATTCAAATGAGATATTAGTTTTGTAGGGGGTGTGAACATTAACCAAACACTTCCTAGGGGTGTTGGGCATAGAAAAGGTTGGGAACCACTGCAATAATACATATACAAAATTTAGAAAATATGTAATGATTAATAATTTACAATAAAAATATGTAACATGTAAAATGATCTTGCAGCACCTTTGAGACTAACTGAAAGAAAAATGTTGGTAGACTTGAACATACTTCTTCAAATGCATGGTTATTCAATGCAGTATAATATTGAACTATTAAAGGATATAATGAGCAACAGTCTTTTTTCCAGAAGAAGTTCAACATTTCACAAAATAACATCAATTAAAATCCAATTAAATCATGACTGGACAATAACAGCACACGAAGCAACATTAAAAGCAAAGTTTTTTGTGGGTTTTTCAGGCTATGTGGCCATGTTCTAGCAGAGTTTCTTCCTGACATTTCACCAGCATCTGTGGCTGGCATCTTCAGAGAATTAAAAGCAAAGTTTAGCCAATACTGAGAGAGGGTGTGGGAACCTCACTAAAGTCTAATTCCTTGCCTTCCTGCATTCATTTTTCTGACTCAGGTTAGCAATCTATAATATAGAATTCATCTACCTTGCCTTTAAAGGGCTAAACTGCCAGTGAAAACACCAACACCCCAGCCAAATCAAATATAGCTCTTTCAATCTGGTTTACTAGCAAGAAAATAGGTATCTCCTGTTTTTTCCAATCCCTTTTGCTCCCGTCACTGATGTATGATATTCTGCCTTGGTCTGTGGTATATACTACATAACTACCTATTTTAATACTAGTTGGGAACCCCATGGTGTTTTGGGGACTTCTTTTTTTCCATATTCATCTTCCAATCATATCTAGTTTCAAATGGTAGGATAAATGTGACCTGCAGAGGTCTGGGGGATGGAAGCCCTTTTAGTTCTGTTTTTATGATTTTAAAATGGAAAACCATAATGATTTATTATATTCCAGAAACTGGAACAGTTTACAAAGCAATAAACTGGATTACTAGATTTGATTTAAAAAAATCTATTGTAGTTGTAATATAATACTTGTATAATACTTGTATTTTGAGAGCCAGTGTAGTGGTTTGAGTATTGTACTTTGACTCTGGACATCAGAGTTTGATTCTCCACTCAACCATGGAACTGTTATCTTTAAATATCTGAAGGAACGTCATGTAGAAGATGGAGCAAGTTTATCTTCTTCTGCTCTATATAGATGAACAAGAACCAGTGGATTCAAATTAAAACAAAAGAGATCCCACTGAATCAATAGGAAGAACTTCTTGATGGTAAAAACTGATAATGGAATAGACTGCCTTGGGGAGTAGTGGATGCTCTGTCTTTGCAGGTCTTTCAACAGAGGTTTGATAGGAACGTTCCAGGAGTGCTTTAGTTACAAGTTATTGCATGGAAGGTTAGACTTGGAATTCCCTTCAACACTAAGACTGAATGACTCTATGGAGTTTATCACACTGAGATTTATGCAGCTCAGATCCAGGGTGACTCCTGGTTCAGCAATGCGAATTCACGTTGTAACGTGAGTGTTTTATCACACCTGGTTGCCCTTCCGTTGCCCTTCCAAATCGAGGAGGAATCGAATCCAAGGCAAGTCATGTGATGCAGATTCATGCAAAGCGTAGTGAGTGCACATTGTATTACCACACCGGTGCATACCATGCGGATTCAACTTGATTCGAATTGGGACCTTGCGCATGCTCAGTGGGGCTCTGAAGGCATCCTGAACCTTTGCACTTCCGGGGTGAAGAAGGGAGCCTGGTTCCACTTTCATGTGAATGCTAGCCTCACTTTCTTCCTCCCTTCTATTTTCCCATCCCTGGCAGTCAAATTCAAAGGGGTCCTCCGTGTCTGAGCCCCCATCTATTTCAGCTATACTGTATCTACTTCTGCCCTCCTGTCATTCTCCTAATCCATTTCAGCCACATCTATATCCATCCTCCATGTCAGAGCCCCCATCCATTTTTATTATTATTCACTGTAAAATAATCAGTGTAGAAGCTGCAGGTTCACTTGGAAGTAAATCCTTTGGATCTGAAGGAGAGCCATTTTGGAGGATTTCAGAAATGATCCAGTTTCCCTTATTCTCCATGCTCCCTAAAATACCACCTCCCTGAATCCAATCCACTCTCCTTCCCTTTGTAACAGTTGCCTTCTCTTAGGGGAGATAATCCAGTTTAACCCCATTTGTCCTGGCTCAGTGCTATGGAATTTTGGGAACTGTAGTGTCATGAGACATTGAACCTTGTCTGCCAGAGAGCTCTGGTGCCTCAGCAAACTAATAACTTCTTCTTCTTCTTCTTCTTCTTCTTATTATTATTATTATTATTATTATTTTAAAAATATATTTTTTGTTTCTTTTAATTATAATTATTATAATTATTCTCCATGTTCCCTAAAATACCACCTTCCTGAATCCAATCCACTCTCCTTCCCTTTGTAACAGTTGCCTCCGGTTTAACTCCACTTTCACTGTCCTTAGCTCGATGCTATGGAATTCTGGGAGCTGGAGTTTGTTGCTCCCCATAGCCTCTGATGGCCCCCTACGTTGCTCCCATCTCTTCCCCAGCCTCTTGTTCATTCCCTCCATCGCTGTCATCTACCCTTCCGAGCAACAGAAGCAATCGGGGCAAAATTGCAGCGCAGTATCATGGGAAATTTGCCTCTTTGGAGGTTTGGGGGGGGGGTGTACCGGGAAGGAAGCAAAATTGCATTCCACACCAGACCAATTTGGAGTGAAATCAAAGTGAGCTTGAATGTGAATTCTGTGAATTCACTTTTGTACCAAATCACCAAAATGAGGAGTCACTTTGGATTCACTGCGGAAGTGCCACTGAAGGAGCTCCCATAGAAATGAATCACATGCGATAACACATTCACGTTATGATGTGAATTTGCATCGTTGAACTTGCACTCACATCGGATCTGAGCGGCAAAATCTCCAAAAAGCTCCATGTGATATACTCCTATGATTCTAATTTAGTTGAGACTGACCAAGAGAGTTCAAGCTGACATCAATACCAGGAGTTTAGTCTGACATCAATACCAGGAAAGATTCTAGAGCAGATCATTAAACAGAAAGTCTGTGAACATCTAGATGGCAATTCCATAATCACAAAAAGTCAACATGGGTTTCAGAGAAACAAGTTATGCCAAACAAATCTGATCTCTCTCTCTCTCTCTCTTTTTGATAAAATTACCAGGTTCTTTGATGAAGGGAATGCTGTGGATATAGTATATCTTGATTTCAGTAAGGCCTTTGACAAGGTTTCCCATGACATTCTTGCAAACAAGCTAGTAAAATGTGGGCTAGACAAAGTAACAGTTACATGGATTTGTGATTGGTTGACCGGCCAAACACAAAGGGTGTTCAAGGAGTCCAAGTGGACCACAAGTTGAACATGAGTCCATAGTGCGATATGGCAGCTAAAAAGGCCAATGCAATTTTAGGCTGAATCAATAGAAGTATAGTGTCTAGATCAAGGGAAGTAATAGTGCCACTCTATTCTGCTTTGATCAGGCCCCACCTGGAATATTGTGTCCAGTTCTGGGCACCACAATTCAAAAATGACATTGAGAAACTGGAGCATGTCCAAAGGAGGGTAACTAAAATGATGAAGGGTCTTGAAACCATGCCCTATGGTTTAGAGAGCTGGGGATGTTTAGTTTGGAGAAGAGAAGGTTAAGAGGTGATATAGATACTTGAAGGGATGTCATATTGAGGAGGGAGCAAGCTTGTTTTCTGCTGCTCCAGAGACTAGGACCCGGAGCAATGGATGCAAGCTACAGCAGAAGAGATTCCATCTCAACATTAGGAGGAACTTCCTGATAGTAAGGGCTGTTTGACAGTGGAACACACTTCCTCAGAGTGTAGTGGAGTCTCCTTCCTTAGAGGTCTTTAAACACAGGCTGGATGGCCATCTGTTGGGGATGCTTTGATTGAGAGTTCCTGCATGGCAGGGGGTTGGACTGGATGGCCCTTGTGGTCTTCCAACTCTATGATTCTATGATTCTAAGCCAGTGTATCTCAGAAATATTGCTATAGGTCTGAACAGATGGGCAAAATAAGCCCATTTCTGGGCATCTTTGGCGTGTGGCATTTAGACTCCACATGCTGCAATGACACAGGAAAGCCAGTTTGAAGCTGCCTAGCTACCCAGACATTCCAGCAGTATGGCATTTACATACCATACTCCACTGGAACATCATGAAGCTATCATGGTGCTGCAGCAGGGCTGGCAAAGCTGGCTTTCCCCCCACTGAAAAAGGAACAGCTCTTATCGGCTCCTTTTTGAGCTGGGTCAAGGGCAGATTGGGGCCATAGAATTTATTTGCCATAGCCCCAATCCATCATTGTAAGCTTCCCCCATGAAGATCTCTTCTCACCTGCTGCTAAAAAAGAAAAAAAATCATAAAATCTGTAAATATGCCTATTTGGCATCAGATCAGTAACATCTGTCTTTTTTAGATTTAACATTTTGAAATGTGAATTGAATGTCTTTCTGCTAGATATTAAAATATAACCTCATTTTGAGTTTGGGCAATAATATATTTTTTAAAAAATCCTTTACTGAAAAGCAAGTATGAAATATTGTTTATGAAACAAAGTTTGATACACACATATTCCTCCACTCTATTTAACAATTGCAATAAAATTTAAAAAGTACCACGTTTCTGATTTGAATCTTCCTGTTTGAACTCCAGGTTGGATATTATGAACTTTAAGAAAATTGCTTTTTGGGTTCTTTCATTGTTTCCTTCCCATATGGATCTCAGTCTGTGTACAATAGCCCTAAGAAGCAAGGTAGAACCTTTTCAGAGGTGGAATTCTTGTTGTGCAATGCCTTCCCCACAATCATTCCCTTAATGATTTTCTTGCCTTCTTTGGATCCTGTGAAGACGATTTTATTCTCCTTCACTCAATAGTTCTGTGTTCTGCTGTTTGTATTGATGTTTTGGTTTTTTTTTTTAACTTTTGATTTCAATTGTTACATTTTTTCCACTTATTTTTGGAATGCTAATTTATTTGTTTTCAAATTGCTTTAATGTATTGCATTGTTAGCTACCTTGGAAACTTTGACAGAAAAATTCAACTTGAGCCTAACGTAGAGAAAATAATATTTAATCATAAATCATTTTTTAGTAGAGAGATGTGAGTAATCTAACTCGCAAGGAACAAATCATATAATTAACATCAAACTAATGTGAACATGAACAGCAGATTTCTTCACCTTTGTTAAAACCCTACATTTCATTCCTGTTGATGTCATATTCTCAACTCATGCATTGTTACTGAACCAATTACATACCATCTAAGCCTACGATATAGTAAATCCCTGGCAGCTGAGCAAAGGGGTGAAGAAGCATGCTGTTGAGAACAATTAAGGAGCAAAATCAAATTGATGTGACAGCACTGAGAATTTCAACCTTTGTGTTCTAATCATGGTTCAGTATGCTGTATTCAAATGCCAGCAGCTGTGATTTGGAATCACAGCTATACTTCTCATGTTAAAAAAAACCATTGCTGAAGAGCCAGCTGTAGGTGTTTTCAGAAAGCCACAGGCCAGCACATAATGAAAGACATTTTGCATTAGGGTAGTTTGCCATCCTTGCAAACAGAAAGCAGTTAATAGGTACTATGGTTTACACACTCTGAACAAAAAAGACATTGTTTAAATGCATAATGCTCACTGTTACATATGCTCATTTGTGTGCAACTAGATTAACTACCACATAAGTGAATTACATCCCACAAAAATATTTTTAAGTTAGTTGGTGGCAAGGCTTTTGGAGATACTAGAAATAACTATAAATATTTTGTACAGATGCATCAATCTACATGGTGAAAAATATTATGTATGAAAGCACTGAGTTAGGTGCAGAAAAACTGGGTTTGGTGCAGAACATTATTTAAAAAGTAATTAGTTTACAGATATATTACCAAGTTCCCAGAATGTAGTTAGTTACTATGACAATTCAAATTTCTTAAAAACCATTTCTCAAAAGTAGCTGACACAATTACTTTACATTACTTTTGCGGGCTGGGAAATTTGAATGCTGCAAGGTACCAACTTGTAATACAAAGCATAGCCTTCTCCAGTCATTCTCAGCATCAGCCAAACTCTACCAAGGATCATATGAAGAAAGTACAACAAAGCCAGCATTTGAATTACTGTATGTGATATTTCTCCTTCACGTCAGTTATCTTAAAAGGAACTTCTCCCCAAATCTGATTGCTAGTGCCACTAAAGAAAGCCTACTAAAACAATTGCTAAATGATAAGTGTATATTTATGTAAATTCCACTTTCAGCAGGTTTATTTAGTAATATCAACTGGATTTAACCCTTTCAAGGTTGGATACACCTCCAAAGGAATAAAGTTGTCCCTCATGAAGTTACAGATGTAATACAATGTAATTAGGCCTTCATTATAGAAAAAAGGAATCAATTGCATGCAAATTGCTACTTGTAAATAATTTATTAGATCTTAATTAGGGTACCATTCATTTTTTTACCTGAAAACTAAAGAAATGTATCTTTATGTCAGTGTTTTTCCTACCTGTTCCATTGGATGAAAACAAGTTAATGTGTACAGAACAGCCTCTTTATTGAGATCAATGCATAAATGCACTAGGTAAAAACATTTAATTCATTGGTTGTAAAACTGGTAATTATGAGCTTGGTAATATTTGTAATATTACCAAATGGAGCCCTGGTGATGCCATGGTTAAATGCTAGTACTGCATTGTGAGTTTGATCCTGGGGCTCCAGAGTTGACTCAGGCTTGCATCCTTTCATAGGTTGGTAAAATGAGTACTGAGCTTGTTGGGGGCAATTAGTTTACAGATCATAAGCCTCTGAGAGAGTGCTGACTTCACTGATAAACAGTATAGAAATGTACATGCTATTGCTATTGTAATCTTTTTGGTAAAGCTGTGTACCAAATCTTTGTACGTAATCTTTTTTGGTACAGCTGTATAAGTGTACAGTTATAATGTGATCATGTGTTCAGTGCAGGAAAGAGGAATTAATTACATATAACACATTATCTGAAACTGGTTATATCTCAGTTCACTGCAAGACTAATGTGCAAACTTTACCCTTCAATCCAAGCAAATGTATCATCATGTCAGTATTTTTGTTAGGTGTCTCATAGGATCAAAACAAGTTAATCAATGCAGAAAAGTCCCTTTATAAAGACCATGGCATAATTTCTTTTTTATTAGTTGTGCTGTAACTTTTTGGTGAATGTAAAAATAAGCCATTGGCATGCTGGGTTGTTGTTAACTGCCCTTGTGTAGACCCCAACTCATGGAAGAGGCATCGCCAATTCATTCCTGTGACCTCCCTGTTTGAATCTATCCATCTGGCGTGTGGTCTTCTTCTCTTTCTTCTACCTTTCCTAATATTATTATCTTTCCAAATTATTTATTTATTATTTTATTTATTTAGGTATTTATATCCCGCCCTTCAACCCTAATGGCTCTCAGGGCGGCTTACAATTATTATTTTTAATCAGACAGTTCCCTGCCCTCAGGCTTACAATCTAAAAGACACAACACAAAAGGAGAAGGGAATGGTGGAGGGAAAGGGGATGAGATGCAGTGGTTCTTCTCTCCCTCTGAGGCCTGGACCAAGGCAGATGGACCGGAGGGAGGGCTCTTCTTCTTCAGGCTCACCTGATGGTACTGGGCCAGCCTTCTCTCCCCCTCAGAGGCCGAACGATGACAGTTAAGGAGGGAGGAGCCTCTTTCTTCAGTAATTAGTAATGCTTTCTTATGGTGTTGCCAAAGTACAACAGCCTCAAACTGATAATCTTGGCTTCCAAGGAGATTTCAGCCTTAATGTGTTCAAGGACCCATTTGTTTGTCTTTTTGGCAGTCCACAGTATCCTAAGCACTCTGTTCCAGCAATACTTCTCAAATGTGTTGATTTTCCTCTGCTTGGGAATACAGTGGCATGGACAATTCTAACTTTAGCGCTCAGTTGTATATCATTATTCTTTTGGATCTTTTCTAACTCTTTCATAGCTGTCCTTCCCATTCCTAGCCTTCTGATTTTTTTTAAAATTGCAGTCTCCTTTCTGATCAGTGTTTGATCCAAGGTACGGGGACCTCTTTAACTATTTCAATTCCTTCATTATCTAGTTTATGTAGATCCTCCATGGTCATTATTTGGATTTTCTTTATGTTCAGCAGTAAGCCTTCTTTTGCACTTTCTTCTTTGACCTTCCTGAATAATTGTTCCAAATCTGCGATGTTTTCTGCTAGTAGTTCAGTGTCATCCACATATCTTAGATTCTTGATATTCCTTCCTCTTATTTTCTCTACTCCTTCTTCTGAGTCTCTATTCCTTCTTCTGCAGACAAGTTGAACAAGTAGGGAGATAAAATGCAGCCTTGTCTGACCCATTTGCCATCTGAGAACCATTCTGTTTATTCAAATTCCATTCTAACAGTAGCCTCTTGTCTTAAATAAAAATTTCTTATCAGGATCATCAGATGTAGTGCCACTCCCATGTCTTTTAGGGCCATTCATAGCATAGCTGCACAGAAACCCCTATATTTTTGTAGCCCAGACAGAATGCTTGAAATTATTTGTTCCTACCTATAAGAATGAAACAAGTGAAGATTTACACCCTTACTGGCTACCATAGGAGTATAATACATTAAAAATACTACCTTGAACTGTGCAGCCTGGCATAATTAAAGCAAGTGTATTGTAAGTGCTGCAAACTACAGAAATTATAGCTAGGACATTGTGCAGTGATGAGAGACAATTGATATGAGGAAATCTTTTGAAATAGCAATATTGAATTCAGTTTCAGCAGTAAGCCTGAAACTAAGAAGTTTCAAGAAGGTGCTTCAAGCACCACCAAGGTACTGTACAGTTCAGGTTGTTTTACTGACTTTAATTTGGCATTTTCTTGGAGCTTAGGTCTTCTGTCAGAATTTTAGCTTAGAAAAGCCTTGTGTCTGCTCTTGACTGATTGATTACTTCTTATGTCAAAGAAATTTTATGTACTCTTCTTATGAATGAATTATTTAAAGTACTGTAAACCCCATAATACTGTAGAAAGGGATCAATTGCAGAAGAAAAATGTAATATAAAAAATTGACAGTGGATTAGCTCTCAATCTATATATCCTTCCACCTGAATCAGAAATCCCTTCCATAGTTCTGAAATTATAACATCATGCCATGTTATAAATTATACTATTCTTTCATGAAGTGAAGGGATTTAAAAGGATTTTAAATTTTCTGATTTTAAAGGAATGTATGAAGGGATGTGTGTGGCAGGATGCTGGGATGCTTCAAAATCTGCTATGATGCTTCAGAAGATAACAGATGAATTTACTCTGTGTTTTAGCTCCAAGGGAGAGCCCTTCCTTTAGCACTCTTTGTCAGAGAAGCTAAAGACCTTTTAAAACTACAAATCCCGGGATTCTATCAAATGGAGCTACAGCACTAAATTTAGTGTCAAACTACATTATTTCTACAGTGTAGATGCACCCTGTGTCCGTATGTGCAGATATGTGATATTTTACATGTGACCTGGTGGTAGGCTTTATGAAGTACACGTTAGTGATCTGGTTGCAGCTACAACATGTCGATATAACAGGAAATGAAATAAAACTTTTTAAAAAGCTGACCCATGCATCAGAATATGCACATTTAAATAAAATAAAATAAAATAAAATAAAATAAATAATCTGTACTGGAATTTATTAAAAAAAATACTTTTTTGAGTGCTGTTCTCAGCCATCAGGACCAACATAAGTTAGGCTACAGAAAACATACTGACCAGGGGATTCTGGGCATTTCAGTTCCAAAATATAACTGTTCTGAGCTGAACCAGATAAGGTAGTTTGTGGCAATCATTTTTAAAAAGGCATTTGTTGCAAGGGACTAAAATTAAAAAAAAAAACCCGTCCTTTTAAGCACATACACAAAAATATAAGAATATCCTTGTAAGCTATTTCCTCAAGAAAAATCTGCAATTTATGGAAGTGATATTTTCTGATATTTTACTGCCCAGTTACATAGTACTATAGATATTCTTTTCCAAATAAATTGGAAGAGATTAAAACCAGCAACCTTTCCCCTTTTTGTCCCTGCTCAGTGTGGCATTTTAATTCAATTTTTCAAATTCTATAGTGTTTAAACTTAGCTTAGTTATTTTAGGAAGGATGGGGGCTGCTGTTCTAACTAAACATGTAGATAAACCTTCAGGTTAATTGGTGGTATGTGACATTTTCCTGATCCAAACTTTGTATGCATTAATCATAATCACAAAAATATAAGAAGGCAGGTGAGGTGCTGCCTGTGGGTGGAGGATGAAGGCAAATGTGTACAAGGAGCAGTGCTTTATAACTGACTGATAAAAGCAGCTGGAGTAGCTCTGTAATTCTTGAATTTCAAAAAAAGGAACAACAACCCTAGCACTACGCTAAAAGCCAAGAACACTCTCTTCATATAAGCTGTTGCACAGCTAAAAATGATATATAACAACCACCTTGACAAGTAATACAACCTCAAACAGTGCCATCCCCCCATTTCCCACCCCAAAGATAACATACGTTAGACTACACTAGCCATTTGGCATCAACAAAGCAGCAGGTTTCAATTGGTGTAGCACCCCTCCCATACAGAGATGTAGCTATTGGAGAAAAGCAAAATGGAGGGCATTTCTTTCCTCAAATAAGAATTCTTCCTCCTCTCTCTATGGAGTTTCCCTTCTCCCAATATCTAGCATTTTAGTAACTTCAAACCTCAGGTGAGCATTCAGAAATACAGTGGGCCCACTGTATCGGTGAACTAGCCATCTGCTGATTGAAACTCCTGCAGATCACCCCATTTTAGCCAATGGTGTTGTGCACCCATGGGTGTGCTGACTCAGGTATGCGCATGTCTTCACCCATTGGTTAATATGGTTTGAGCTCCTTTTTCTTTCTATCTATTGGGAGAGGGGACAGCACCCAACTCCTGCAGATGGGAAAGAACCCACTGTACACTGTCCAAAGAAAAGGAGCAGGCAAAGTGGTCAATGGAATGCAAACACAGCACATAGAAGAGTTCCAGGTGTGAATGATTATCAATGTCTTACTCTCTGCAATATTAGAAATGTGAGAACTGAAGGAAAATTTCATGTTGGGGTATATAATTCTTATAGGGAATGTCACTGCCCTCAATTTCACCCTGCCTTTCCCATAGTTACACCCCTGCATCCATAGCTTTGATGTAGCTCTTTGCAAATAATGAAATGTATAGAATAATTGCAACTTATTTAGAAAAATCATGAGTAATGAAACAGATCAAACTTGTAGCAATTCCAAATCAGATCAAATAGGTCTGAACTGGTTCCAGACCACAGCAGCACAGTCCAAAGCACTTTGGACCAGGCTGGAGATCTGGACATTAAAAATAAGGAAAAAGACAAGCAGATGGTCTCCAACAGGACAATATAAGGGAAATGGCAAGGTGGTGTGATTCAGAAAGACAAAAAAAAAAAAAAAAAGCTGGGCTGTACTCACTGACAGATCTATCATACAGTCTGGAGCCAGAATTGTACCAGCATATTTTATTCATGGTGTTTATAGATTATATGAGATCATTGATATCATAGAGACATTTTTCTCCCCTGATGTGTCTTCATTCATTTGTAAGAGTTAGCTGTGTTAGTAGCAGATCATGAAAGAGCTGTGGTAAGTAATAGGTGGTTGTTAATTTTCACCAGAAGTGATTTCTCCAAGACTTTCTCTTTTTAATTTTTGTCTTGTTGAACAGCATAGAACAGCATTGTATGTTTGTCTTTCATGTTATTTGCAAATTTGTCTTTGTATGAGTCTGTGTGCACCTTGATACAGAAACTTATTCACCTCACCCCACCCCAAACACCACAATTGTCAGTTTATTTTCTTTATTAATGTTTGATGCATGGTAGGCAGTTTGAGTCACCACAGAAAAGATAGGGCATTGCCTGGGAGCACTTTGAGGTGGGAGCAATTCTCAGCAATGCTACTGTGTTCATTCTAAGCAACAAATAAGCTTGCTAACTGGTCAGGGTACTGGAGTACCAATAGCCTGCTCCTACACCTTAAGAAGTAGCATCAAGCAACCCTGTGGTATATAAAAGCCAATATTACCCAGTAGCCAGGTAACATGGATAAACTCATATGGCAAGAATAAAGGGTGGTGGATTTCCTAGTGAAAGCAGTTCTCAGTCTGTCTCCCCACAAAACAAAAATTAGTCAAGTCAGACAAACAATGGAGTCTGAGAATGACAGGGCCTTGAGATGAATGTTTCCAGCAGCATATCACTTCTTCCCTAAAAGGGAGTGGACCATGATATCCATGAGCAGTTAAGGGGTGGCTAACCCAGACACTAGAATAAACCAAATAGGTATAACAAGTTATATCAAGAAAGAAGGGTTTTTCCTCCTCTTTTTAACAACTCATCCAAACCATGAATTGGTGCCATGTTGGATACACCTTATCTAGAAGGGAGACTTTGGCCCCCATACAGACAGATCAAAATAAAGCTGCTTCAGGTCACTTAGAGGTATGCTGTTTAAATGATACAAGTGTACTAAGAGTCTAGAAGCCGTGCCAAAGCTGCGATCCAGTCCTTAAGACTGGGTTGTAGCTTTGGCGCAGCTTCTGGACTTTTAGTATGCATGCATCATTTAAACAGCATACCTCCAAAGTGACCCAGAGCAGCTTTATTTTGGCCTGTCTGTATGGGGCCTTCTAATCTTTGTTGGCAGGGGTATAGCTATGAGGGAGATGGTAAAATGAGGGTATCTCCCCCAAGCAAGAATTTTGCACTCTCAAATAAATTTTTTCTTCAGTCCCCAAAATTTCTGACATTGCAGTAATTTAAAACTTTTGTTGAACATTTAGAAATAGTGGCCAAAATGCTATTTTAGTCCTGACTACAGTGAGCCATTAAATCCATTAGATTTAGCAATGTGTTGACGGTCCATTCAGTAACTGGCTGAGTAGATCTACTATAGCTGGGATTAATTCACAAAAAGTCAGTCACAATGTAAGTATCCAAAGAAAATGAGCACAAAATGGTATCAAGGGAATGCAAACACAGCGAATGTAACATTTCTAGGCGTGAATGCATTTACAATGTCTTATTCTGTGCAGTGCTAGAAATTTGGAGAGTGAAGGAAAATTTCATGAGGGGAAAGGATCATTTTGCCTCCTCTCTTCTGTAGCTACACTCCTGTTCTTAGTCAACTTTCAGTTGCAACTTGTTTGACTCATCCCATGAACTGTGCAGAATAAATCATCTAGTTAGATGTAAGAAGACCTAAGGTAAAAGGTACCACAAGCCAAAGAATACAAGTGTTTTCTAACTTTTCCTGAGGTTTTTTTAGCATTGCAGAAACCTATTGCCTATTGTTGTTGTTCTTCTGCTCCCACTTTGAATCTTCTATCAAATCTCTGCACCAAATGAAAGGCTGAACTCAGAGAAAACTATGAAAAGCTTCAGTAAATCCAGCATATTGCCTTTATGAACAGGGACCCCTCCCTCCTTCAGTCTGCTGCATGACAGGTACTTATAGTTAGTAGGAAAAGCTCCAGATGCCGCTTTTCTAAACTAAAGACATGAGATCTTTAAATCAATGAAACTACCTATGAGATGAAATTAATATATTCCATGCTCTCTGGTAAGAACCAATAGGTGTATTTGAGAAGAAGGGGGGAGGGGGAGGAAGAGGAGGAGGAGGAGATGATGATGGTGATGATGATGATGATGATGATGGAGGAAGGGGGAGAAATACTCTTTCATTAACAAGCTTAATTCAGTTTCTTCCTCTCAGCCTCCCTCCTAGAACAAAAATCAATGCTTCATTGAGTTGCATTATTACATTATATTATTTCTATCCCACCTTTTCCCCAACTCAAGATTCAAAGTGGCTTGCAATCAGTTAAAAACAATTTCCCATTGTTAAAAAATTCATAAGATATAAAAGTTAAAAAAAGATTAGACAATCAAAAAATTAAAACCAGATTAAACCATACATCATTACACACACACACACACACACACACACACACACCAGTACTAAAATTAACACGAAACAGCATTGGATTTTTATCACAGTAAAATGTCACAATAACCACATCAAGTCAAGCCAGGATTGGGGAAAGATGTGGGTTGCATGCAGCCCTTTAAATAATTCTTTTGAGGTCCTTGGTTCCTTCCAAGACACCTTGCTAGCTCCCCACCAATGGACCATTTGTGTCGCGTACTCTCTCAAACTCACTCTTCAAAATAACTGAAAAAAATGGCAGAAAATGGCTGTTGTCGTGATAATTTGCTTTATGCTGTCTGGGAATTATGAGAGTGGCAGTCCACTAACATCTGGAAGGTCATAGTTTCCCCTATAAAGGAACTTTGAAAGTATGATTTGGACTGAAAAAACCTTGTTTAACTCAATGTACCACCTGATTTGGATAATTAGCAAATAATTTGTATAAGGGCACTGAAATGTTGCAATCTTAGTTCATGCTCACATATAGCTATTTTATTTCACAGTTTTGAGGACAGAACTATTTCCCTGCAAATGGTAGCAGTATAGAGTGTAAGGCCTCATTTACACTACTGTTTTTGTGATGAGTAGATCCAGGGAGATTTGATGATGCAGTACCGAATCAAAGTTCCAACTATGTTTACCCTGATCAAATATCTCCATGGCCATATAACCCCAATGAAATTCGCATTACTACTTGTATCGATTTAAAATGGAGCTGCCGTTTTGCTTGTTCTTGGGGTTTTTTTTACACTGTCAATCAAATGATGCACATCTACATCACACTGTTTGGCCAACCTCCCCCTTGGGCATGATCTGCCCCTTGCACACTAACCCCTCCCTCCTGGATGCCCTGAATGGGATCAGGAGCAAGTTCCCATTGGAGGCACCCTGATAAAAACCGGCGTTTGGAAAAGAAACGGAGAAAAACTCAGTCTTCAAAAAACCAGGTTAAGGGGGATTTGTGCCAGCCCCCCTTGAATTCAAGTCAGAAAAAACCAGTGCAAGTGTGAATGACCCTTTTTAAACTGATTTGCAAACCGGTTTATAATGTAGTGTGAACGGCCCCTAAGTGGGTCCGGATTTCATGCCATAATGCCTAGAAAAGGTCTTAGGAGACACTACTCCTCGAATACAATCTTGAAATATCAGGGAAGTGCTGTGGATATAGTATATCTTGATTTCAGTAAGGCTTTTTACAAGGTTTCCCCATGATATTCTTCCAGGCAGGCTGGTAAACTGTGAGATAGACAGTGTTATAGCTAGGTAGACTTGTAACTGACTGAGAGGCAGAAAACAAAGAGTACTCACTAGCAGTTTCTCTCCATTTTGGAGAGAATGGTCAGTGGAGTGCCTCAGGGTTCTGTTCAGGTTCCAGTGTTGTTTAACATCTTTATAAACGACTAGATAAGAAGGAATGCTCATCAAATCTTCAGATGACACCAAATTAGGGGGAGTAGCCAATACCTCAGAGGACAGGGTTAGAATTTAAAATGACCTTGATAGATTGGAGAACTGGGTCAGAATGAACAAAATGAATTTCAACAGAGATAAATGTAAAGCAGTACATCTAGACAGGAAAATGAAATACACAAATATAGGATGGGTGACACATGGCTTGAAGGAAGTGCATATTAAAATGCTCTAGGAGTCTTACTAGACCAGAAGCTAAACATGAGTCAACAGTGTAATGCAGTAGGCAAAAAAGACAATGCAATTCTGGCTTGCATCAACAGGGAAGCACTAGTCCCGATCTATTCTCCTATGGTTAGACTTCATCTGGAATACTGTGTCCAGTTCTGGGCACCACAGTAGGATATCAACAAGATGGAATATGACCATGAAAGAGCAACCAAGAGGATGAAAGGTCTGGAAACTTAGGCTTATGAGGAATGGCTGAGAGAGTTGAGTATGTGTACCTTGAAGAAGAGAAGATAGAGAGGTGAGTAGCTTTCAATATCTGAAAACATGTCATATAGAAGATGAGGCCAGCTTGTTTTCTGCTGCTCCAGAGACTAGAACATAAACTAATGGATTCAGTTTACAAGATATTCCACCTAAACATTAGGAATAACTTTTTTTTATTGCAAGAGCTTTTCAATGATGGAACCAACTACCTCAGAGGGTAATAGACTCTCCATCTTTGGAAGTCTTTAAACAGATGTTGGATGGGAATGTTGCAGGAGTGCTTTAATAGGAATCTTTCAGGAGTGCTTTAATTTTATATTCTTGCATGGTGAGGGGTTAGACTAGCTGGTCCTTGCAGTTCCTTCCAACTCTAAAATTCTATCATTCTATCTTATAAAGTAAGAAGACTCCATGTAATGTACTTTCTTTCAGATTAAGAATGAGGTAAAATGTATGTAGCGAGATTAATTTTGTAAGAAGCCCACCATTACAAAATAGCTCCCTATTTTACTGATAATTCAAACACTTGTAAATGAGGTGAAAGTATTTTCCCATTGTAAAAAAAATTGCCCTTAGTCTGATTGTGGTTTAGGAATGTCATCCAAATCCATTTGGTTACATGGTCTTGTGATATCAATAGGCTGCTGTGTGACAGGTTATAAAAGAAAAGAAAAAGAAATGGTCTAAACAAATGGGAAGGGCTAATGATCAGGCACAACATAGGTGAGGTTAAGTGTTTACCTTCAAAGACAGCATCTGCTTCTTGCCCTGCCTTGCCTTTTATTGCTGCAATCTATTCTGAAAGCTTTTTTGCTTGTTTTGAATTTCTGACAACGAAGGCAATCCAGCCACATTAAAATCAGTGAGAGTTTTGTTCCTGTAGACTGAACCCTTAATTTGTTGTGTGCTATTTTAGAGTTTTCATGACATTTATTTTCCTT
Organism: Sceloporus undulatus; assembly: GCF_019175285.1. Classification (NCBI taxonomy): domain Eukaryota; kingdom Metazoa; phylum Chordata; class Lepidosauria; order Squamata; family Phrynosomatidae; genus Sceloporus; species Sceloporus undulatus. Next base: position 198,240,461 of record NC_056525.1, on the reverse strand, counting down.
GGTTAATTGTACACGTGTTAATCTGGAAACATGAGTAATCTCAGATTGTTAGAAAATGAAATGCTTTTTGCTTTCCCTCTTCTGTGAAGCACTATAAAAGCCTGGACTTAGCCCCTCCCCCTCCCAAAAAAATGTCTTTAGTTAATTCATTTCAACACCAAATATTATAGCAGCTAAAAGGAGATTTATTTTCAGGGTACCATCATTAGATATTAATGTAGTGCTGTACTGAATAAAATCAATGCATTCTTCATGCTGTCACAGAAATATCTATTTCATATTTTGGTATTTACTTAAATTATATCATCAAATCAATATGAGCTTAATAAGCCATCTGTATTGCAATAAAGCCTATGAGTAGTTCTTTCACTATTTATACTCTGAGGATGCAGCTACACTGTAGAAACAATGCAGCTTGACACAACTTTAGGTGCTGTAGCTCCAGCCTATGTAATCTTGTGAATTGTAGTTTTTCAAGGTCTTTAGCTTTGTTTGCCAAACAGTGCTGGTGCCTCACAAAACTACACATCCCAGAATTTTGTAGGATGGAGATATGGAAGTTAAAGTGGTATCAAACTGCATTATTTCTGCAGTGCAGATGCATCCTGAGTCACTATGCTTTTAAAACTGAGGTCTTTTAGTGCTGTAGAAGTTGTAGTCAATAGTTTCATTACTCTAATGCTTGATGTAGCAGAGTTGTCTTTCAGCATTAGACCACAGGACCCCCATGAAAGTGGGAAAACCACAAATATCTATAGGGCCCAGACATGCATACATTCCTTCCTTTCCTCATTTGGGTGGGTAGAAGGAAGGAGATGGCATGGGATAGGGTGGGATGGGATGGGGGAGTAGCAAGCAAGAGGGAACTTAGAGAAAGGGAGAGGATGGCAGAGGAGAGCAGTCTCTTCTCCACTGATAGTTCCACAGCCTGCTCCAGACGGCTCTGCAGTCATGAGGGAGATTTCATCATTTACATCTTCCTCTCCTCCTGCTGCCTCACAAGCAAACATGCTGGAGAAAAAGAAGGAGCACTAAGCATTTCTGAAAGGACAGTTGTATTCACTATCCTCTCAGTTCTCTCCTTCTCCTCCTGCCATCACCTGCCACTTACTAAGTTTTCCTCCCTCCATGATGCAGAGCATGCAATCACAGTTATACTCAGGGGGAACATCAAATATGTGCCACCTCCCTGTGTGGACCAGGAGGAGGAGGAGGAGGAGGAAGGAGGGGACTGAGAAAGGTGACATAATGGAGAAACAGCAGGGATCACATCTACCTAAAAGACTAAATCAAGTGGGAAAGAGGATGGGTGGTCAAGAGCAGCACACGGAACGAGCCAAGGAAGTCAGTAGGGAAGACAGGCTCTTATGCCTTGTAACCTGGCTTTGGGACAGGAGGAGGAGGAAGAGAGGGTTTTCCATCTGCCTATGTGAGGATGGCAGCAGGAGCAGCCACTGGGTCTCTCACTACACCATGCGGCAAATTATGGAAGAACATGCTGTAGGGCCTTTTCAGCAACACCACCTTCCCCCTTCCTTCTCCCGTGAGCTGGGCAGGCTGAACTCTGCATGCCTTGTGGTTGCTAAGGGACATGCACCAATGATGGAAATTTCAGTGAAGGTCTGTGGGAAATACGTATTTTAAAAAAGATGCTTAACATAGCTCTTTTGCAGGGATCAATCAATCCTCAGTGATGTAATTTGTTTGTGCTTACTCAGAATTCTTAGCTTTGGTTTCTCTTATACTTTCTATGGAACATCTGGAAAACCAGCATGGTATAGTGGTTTGAGTATTAGGCTGGGACTGGATGGCCAGGGTTCAAATTCATTCAGTCACAGAAACCTACTTGGTCAAGTCACACACTCTCAGCTTTACGGGAAGCAATGGCAAATCTCTGTAAAATAAATCTTGCTAAGAAAACTCTAAGATAAATAATCATAAATCAACTTGAAGGCACATAAGAGCAATAACATCAGGATATGTACATAATGAGATGAGGGTCCCAGGGGCTAGACTAGCCTCCACAACGAGGAGGTCGTATTCCATTGTCACCCCGGCCCTCTGGAATACGTTGCCCATAGAGCTCCGCTCGGCCACCTCCCTGGCCCAGTTTAGAAGGGAGTTAAAAACCTTCTTATTTCAATCTGGATTCCCCGAATTAAGTTCCAGCTAGTCTTCCCCCCTTCGACGGCAGTAGTAGCTGGCTGATAGGGTTTTAGTTTGGATTTTAATATGGTTGTGTTGTATTTTTATTATGTATTATAATGTATGTCTATTGTTATTATTAACATGTTGTTCACCGTCCTGATCGTTGGAAGGGCGGTATACAAATAAAATTTTTATTATTTTATTATTTATTTATCAAATTGCTGTTATTTTGGTTTTTCTGTGTGCTCTGATTCTTCTAGAAACTGGTTTGATCTGTCCCCCCCCCTTTTTTTTTTTCTTCTCTTTTTAAATCAATTAAAATGCAGTCCCAGAAGGTTTGGGCCATTGTTGGCCAATTATTTATCTCTTGGCAAAGGAATCACTTTGGAATGGTGGCTGCATTTTTCTGAGAGAAATGTACTTTGCTTGTAAGACTCATACTATAACCATGTCTTGTCAGAATGTAAAATAGCCAAGTCCTGAGTTCAACCCTAAGAAGTCCTGAAAAATATCACATATTTGAAACACTGTCATTTTTCAAAACTATTAAAGGATGGCTGCAAGCCTAAATTATAGCTTAATATACTCTTTAAGAATGATATGGCAGGAACAATGACTTGTCTTTCTTATATGAGAGTCAGGAATAAAATGGTATTTTATTTCTCCAAGGGAAAGTTCTCTTTCATTTTGACATGAAAATTGGACCAGAAAATAAGAAGGATGTGAGTTTAAGTTGTGCTGTTCTCAGAGATTTTGCTGGTTCAGTTTTCTCCAACTAGTTCTAAAAAGGCAATTTTTGCAGATACAATGCAGACTGCAGAAGGCTGGGTGAGCCATTCAGGGGGAGGGGGAAGTAGTGTATGAAACAAACAAACACATAAATAAATAAATACATAAATAAATAAATAATTGACACACACTTAACCCTGCAATATCTTTTTCAGCTCAGTGACCTTAACTGAGTGCAAAATTCTGGTGGGAATAGCAGCATATCAACTAATGCATACATACATAGGAAATACATGTCATGAATTTACCCACACAAAGTTGCTGTCATCTCACTGAGTCTAAGGGTTTTTACAATGCCTTTTCTTTCTCCTTCTGCTAAAAAGATTTGCCATGCGATGAGGAGCAGCAACAAATAAACCTGTATGGTTTCAGCTTGTGTTCATAAAATTATTAATAAAGAAGGTAACCCCAACCTAAAACGCAAAAGAGAATTTTGCTTGACAGCTGAATTAATTCTTTATTAATTCTTTATTTATTAGGGAAGGAAGGAGTAAATGTGCCTTCTACCTTACCAAGCCTTATTGTCTTTTCTAGTGATTCATGTCTTCTCATGGCTTCTACAGAGAGTTCAGGCTTGATCCACTCTAGGGCCCATTGGTTTCTTTGTTTTAGCAATACACGGTATCCATAGAACTCTTCTCTAGCACCTCAATTCAAATAAGCTTATTTTCTTCTTATATTCTTTACTGTCCAGCTTTCATAATCATACATAGAAATGGAAAATACTATTATCTCAGTTATTGCGACCTTGCTATTTAATTATATTTCTTTATACTGAAGGATCTTATCTATTTTCGTCATGGCTGCCTTTCCAAATCCTAGTCGGCTTCTGATTTGTTGACTGCAGTCTCCATTCCGATTAATGACTGTGCCAGTTTATGGTAAATCCTGTACTATTTCAATGTCTTCATCATCTACTTTAAAATTAAGTAAATCATGTCATATAATGTGTTCCCCTGTTGGTCATAGAGCATCCCCACTATTGGTTTAAATTTCCCTTTGATTCCTCAGTTCTTGTTGAAAAAATCTTATTCTTCCTTTTTTGTTGTCATCTCCTATTTCTCTGCATTGATTATTATAGTAGTTCTCCCTCTCCCTGCACACAAGTCATCAAACAGTTGCATTCAAGATTCTGACTCTATTTCTGTTACCTTTTATTTGTTTCTCATCTGTCCTTAACTGCTTGAAGAGTTTCACTTGTCATTCCTTTTTAACAACATTCCTAGTTTCAGCCCAGACATCCTCTGGCTCACAGTCAATTAGACTTAAGAGTGCAAATCTATTTTTTACATTATCATTAAATTCAACATAGTTGTTCTTCAGGATGCATTTTGGCACAGTGGTTGGTTTAATGTTTATTAGCTTATCCTATTTTTTGACATTAACAATTCATAGCCTGTGACACAATCTGCTCCTGGTCTTGTTTTTGCAAAGAGAATGGAATTTCTCCATCTTCTAATTATGTAGTCTATTTTATTGCTATAGTGGCCATAAGGTCCATATATACAGTTACCTTTTTGATTGCTTGAAGAACATGTTTGCAATGAACACACTGTTGACCTTGCAAAATTCAGTCAGTTGCTCTTCTGTTTCATTTCTTGATTCTAGGCCAATTTCCCCCCACAATCTTTGATTCTGTTCTGTTTCCTAGTATTGCAATCATCTATGATTAGCAAGAAGTCCTGTTTTGTTGTGTGATCAATTACCTCCTGGACCCTAGCATAAAGACTTTAAATTTCTTCTTCTGCAGCTTCTGTAGTTGAAGCAGAAACTTGGTTTATGGTTATACTATTGGGTTTTCCCTGAAGCCTTATTGATATTATTTGGTGAGACTTTGGCCCGTTCCGCACGGGCGTAATAGTACGGACTGGGTCTATCCGAACGCCCCTAACCCTAATACGGATTGAGTCCATACAAAATGGGGGTGCCCATTCCACATGGGGGCCGCCATTGCTACGTCACCACCACGCTGCCTCCAAATGAGGCAGCGCGGTTGTGACGTAGCGGCACCGTGCCAGGGCGCATACAGCACCCTTTCCGCGGCACCAGAAGGAGCTCCGAAACGGAGCTCCTTCCGGGATTTGCGTCACTGGCGCAGCCTTTAGATGGCTGCGCCAGTGACGCAAGGCAGAAAGGAGCTGAGTGGCCCCTTTCTGCTTGGCCCCGCCGCTGTCGGGTGTCCTTGGGGCATGAAGCCCCAAGGACACCCCTTTCCAGGCCGCGGGGAAGTGGCCTTTTGCTGCTTTGCCACGTCCTGGAAAGTGGCGGGTTGGGGCCCCATAGGCTGCCGTTCTGGCAGCTGAGGCCCCGATCCAGTGGGGAAAGGAGCACCTAAAGGCCGCCCCAAAGGGGTGGTCTGTAACACGCCGTAGACTGCTTTTTCTACAACTCTCATCACTATTAATCCCAGCCTATTTCTTCTTAGACTTGCATTTCCTGAGTAAAACACTTGGATCATTCACACTACGTGGAAATCGTGTGGAAACCAGGTTATTTCAGGGTCATTCACACTGCCTGCCAAGCTTCTCCTCATCAGGGTTTCTTACCACCCAAGAAAATATTTTTAAACCATTCTTTAAATATTTCTAAATATTCTTTACATTATTAATTGTTTTGCAAAAAAAAGGCTCTTCATCTGTCCAGATGTACTCAAGACATTTCTGATTAAGAATTTTCCACCCTCAATTGACTGATTCATCTTTGTTGCATGTATTACTGCACTTGTAATGGATTAGCTGAAATAAACACCATTTCCTTACTATACTTTAACATCAGTCCTTATTAATGTTTAACAAGCAAGGTGTTTAAAAAGTCAACAGTGTATATTATGGCTAGGGGATGAATAAAATAGTTGCAGGTCTATAAAAAAGCTCAAACAGGTCCAAAATTGAGATCCCTTGGTTTTGTACAGCATTTCCACTGTGACTATTACCAGAGGTGTTGGACTCCCATTGCTTTCAGACAATGATCATATTAATGGATTTGTGATACATCTGGGAGGAGAGAGATTCATATTGTGTAAAGACAACTTGAAAAAGACAAAAGAGCACTTCTAAAGGCGTCAATCACAAAATGTGACCCAATGGTGATAACATCTGTGGCAATCTGTGTAAATACTATGATTTGTTTTGGAAATTAACGGTTTAAATAATGAATTAATCAACGCCAATTTAATAAACTGGCCAGTTTCAGTGATTAGTGTTGACAACCAAATATTAATTTTCCAATTTGTAACATTTAACATCAATGAATTAATATACAAAACTAATATTCCAACCTATGCAGAATCCACACAAAACTAAAACTCTGTTGTAGGAATTCTGCAACAGTCAACCACTTATCATATATTATTTTTAGTCTTTTTTCTTAAATTTAAAAATTTATGAACTAATACCATTTGGGTCAAAAAATATCCTAACCAATCTACTGATTTTGACCTTTCATGACCCCCTTCTTTGTCTAGCCAATATAATACACTTGATCAGATAATGTCCTGCACTGTTTTTTGATGAACACAGCAGAGCAGAAGTGACATCATCCCGTTCCCAGTAGGTGGGCCATTTTTATGGTAAGAGCACTGGAATTCTCATTTGGGTGAGGAAATAACAGAAGAGCACACTATAATCTTAATAAAATAAAAATAATAAAATTTTTATTTGTATCCCGCCCTTCCAAGCGATCAGGGCGGCTTACAGGGTGCACCAGTGTGCAAATAACATACAAGGTTAAAAACAGACACATACAACAAATCTTAAAAACAATAAAAAGCCCCTTAGCCCAACCTCACGGCCACGAGAGAGGAGGGAGGCCCACAGGATATTTAATCGGGGAATGCCTGATTGAATAGGAAGGTTTTGAGACCCTTCCTAAATTGGGCCAGGGTGGTAGATGAGCGGAGTTCCATGGGCAGCGTATTCCAAAGGGCTGGGGCAGCCGTGGAAAAGGTCCTTCTTGCAGTAGAAGCTAACCTGGCCCCAGGTACCTTCAGGAGTTGCTGCCCAGATGTTCTGAGGGTGCGAGGCGGAATGTACGGAGAGAGGCGGTCCTTCAGAAATCCTGGGCCCAAGCCATTTAGGGCTTTATAGGTAATAACCAACGCCTTATATTGAGCTCGGAAGCGGATGGGCAGCCAATGGAGATCTTTAAGCACAGGTGTTATGTGGCTGGCCCTGGGAGCGCCAGTGACCAGCCGAGCTGCCATGTTCTGCATCATTTGTAGCTTCCGAGTTTGGTATAAGGGTTGCCCCATGTAGAGTACATTACAGAAATCCAATCTCGAAGTTACCAGAGCATGTACAACAGTTTCAAGGTCCCTCTGGGCCAGGTATGGGCGCAGCTGGCGAATCAGCCGAAGCTGATAACAGGTACTCTTGACCGTCGCATTCACCTGAGCAGTCAGGTGAAGGGACGAGTCAAGAAGCACCCCCAGACTGCGCACGGAGTCCTTCACGGGGAGCGTGACCCCATTCAGAACAGGTGGAACCACCACCATTCCTGGACCAGGGGAACCTATCACTAGTACCTCCGTTTTCTCTGGATTTAGCTTGAGTCGGTTTTCCCTCATCCAGTCCATTACTGACTCTAGACAGGCCACGAGAGGAGAGACGCCATCCCCAGTCACTGCATCAGTCGGAGACATAGAGAAAATGATTTGGGTGTCATCAGCGTACTGATAACCCCGCGCCCCATGTCTCCGGATGATCTCTCCCAGCGGTTTCATGTAGATGTTAAATAGCATGGGAGACAGAATGGCTCCTTGAGGGACCCCGGTTTTAAGGGCCCGCTCACTGGAGCACACGTCTCCCAGCTGCACCATCTGGGACCTCCCAGAGAGGTAGGACCGGAACCACTGGAGCGCAGTGCCCCCGATTCCCACCTCAGCCAGGCGCCCCAGAAGGATACCATGGTCTATGGTATCGAAAGCCGCTGAGATGTCCAAGAGCACCAACAGGGACACGCTTCCCCTATCAATGCCCAGACGGAGATCATCGACCAGGGCGACCATGGCCGTCTCAACCCCGTAACCCGCCCGGAAGCCAGTTTGAAATGGGTCTAGATAATCCGTTTCATCCAAGACCGCCTGAAGCTGGATCGCAACCGCCCTCTCGATCACCTTTCCCAGAAATGGTAGCAGCGAAACAGGCCGATAATTATTATGAACCAGGGGGTCAAGGGAGGGCTTTTTTAGGATCGGTTTTACTATGGCTAATTTGAGATCCGAAGGAAATTGCCCATCCCTGAAAGATGTATTAATTATCCGGCGCAACAAAAGTGTTACCGCCGGTCCCCCCTGGGCTGCTAACCACGAGGGACAGGGATCAAGAGAGCAGGTTGTTTTCCGAACACTTCCGAGGATCTTGTCCACATCCTCGGTACTAACCAACTCAAACTGATCCAGTGTAACATAGTCCACGGAGGCTCTGGACACTTCTACCCTAGGTTCTGCGATAATGTCGGCATTCAGACCTTCGCTTATACGAGAAGTTTTATCCACGAAAAAGTCGTTAAACAGGTCACAGCAGGCCTTAGAAGGTTCAAGGATCTGGTTCAGGGCGGGAGGAAGCTGGGTTAGCTCCTTGACCACCCTGAACAACTCTGCCGGACGCGACTCCGCGGACGCAATACGAGCACCATAGAACGAGTTCTTTGTTGCTCGTATTGCCTCTCCATAGTCCTTTAACAGTCGGTCTAGGAGAGTCTTGTCGTTTGAGCAAAGGTGTTTCCGCCAACGGTACTCTAGTCGTCGCAGAACCCGCTTCCTCGCCCGGAGATCTTCCGTATACCAGGGCTTGCGTTTGGAAGCGGGCCTGAGAGGACGCTTGGGAGCGATTCTGTGTATAGCCCCAGAGAGACCGGTATTCCAGATACCGGTGAGGGCATCAACAGAGTCGCCGTCATTTCCAACCATGAGCCCCTCTAAGGCTTCTTGGAACCTCTCAGGTTCCATCAGCCTTCGAGGGTGGACCATCCTAATCGGTCCACCACCCCCGGGGGGGGATCTGGGTAGAGGCCTTGATTTTCACCTCTACCAGGAAATGATCCGTCCATGACAGGGGGGAAATATTGGCTATTTCCACCCACGGATTTTCCGCCTCCGAACAGAAGACCAAATCGAGAGTATTACCCGCGCAATGCGTAGGACCCTGTATCAGCTGGGACAGGCCCATCTTCACTTACAAAGTAGCCATGCACATTTAAAACTCTGTGTTTAAAGGTCACTCTCAGGACCAAATGATGTAATAAGAAAATACGACTCTAAATAAAAATTCAGGTATAAATATGTCTGGTGAACTCACAGTCTCATAAGTTAAAGAAATAGGAAAGTCAATGTCCCTGAGAACAGAGGTTATAGATGTATTATAATCATATCTCAAGACAAAATATGTATTTAATAATCCACAGACTTTTATGAAAACTAGAATGATGAGATCTAAATTGCCTGGCTTAGTAGATAGCCACAAAGAAGCAAAATGTTTCTATAGATACATTATTATTGTTGTAGGTATTGTCCCAGAAATACAGTTATGTTCATGTAACAAATACTCATGCTTTCACAGTCAGGTTTTTGATATAAGTGCCAGTCTTCAGGGTAGGTAAAAACTGTGAGGGTAAAATCATATATGCCATATGACTAAGGACTTCTGTACTTTCACAATTTATCTCTGCATTTTTTTCCCCTTTAGACGAACAGTTCTAAAGGAATGAATCATTTTGATTTAACAGAGCATTTATGTTTTTCTCAAGATAACTGTGGGCAAAACAATAATAGCAAAAAACCCCACACAACCCAAATCTTTAATTTCCTCTTCCAGTTTCAATGAATGTGGGACCTGGCATGCATCTCTTATAGATGGAGAGCAACTTCTTGAAAATTATCACAACCCACTTTATTTATTTATGCATGCATTCATTCCATTTTAACCCTATCTTTATCCTTCCAAGGGACCCAAGGGGACTTTCAAAATTTAAAATAAAAGTTTGGCTAAAAATGGTCTATTACAAAAGTTCCAAAAGATAAAAATAATTAAACACCAATTCTAAACACACATAGATAGAAACAGTCTAAAATAGTCTTCTGCCATATGATTCTGGTCTTCCTAAATAAAAAAGGTCTTAACCTGCTGATGAAAATAGAGCAGGGAGGTGGCTAACTGGACCTCCTATGGGAGAGAATTCCATAGTCTGGAAGCAACCGAGAAGGCTCTCTCTTATGTCTTCACCAACCATGCTTGTGAATGTGAGAGAAAGCCCTCTTCTGAATTCAGGCTGGCTCTTATGGAGAGATATGGTCTTTTAGACAGTCTGGACCCAATTTATGTAGAGCTTTAAAGATTATAGCCAGCACTCTGAATTCTACCCAGAATTGTACCAGCAGCCAGTGAAAGTCTTTCACCAGGGGAAGCTGCATGATCCCTGCAAACAACCCCAAACAGCAGCAATGTGACCACAATATTTTGGACCTATTGGTGTTTCCGGAGGCAACCACATAGACTCCAAATGCAATTACTCAAGGCATGAAAGCTTGTGGTCTCTTTCCTAGGAGGGAGTGTCCCATCTTCTCACCCTCAGAATAATAGTCACCCTACATTGTATAACATATGTCCGTGGGACCTCTTCTTTTCATGTAACATGATATATATTTTTCATACACTGTTGGGGAATTGCATGACAACAAGGTAGAGAGGCTATCGCCGCCAACTGTGGAATACCTACATGTGGATTTGCAATGATACCAGCATAGCAGACTTTTGAACATCATTTTTTTTTTTTGTCCAGACTCTTTAAAGTAAAAGTGATGTTATCATTTTATCATTTTTGCTTTCCTTCCAAGGTTTTCTTTTGGTGTTGGTATTGGGATTCTGCTATAAATTACCTAATAGTTGGCTCCTTGTGATTTTTTAAAAAAAATATTGATTATAATATTTCAAATAGATGGAATTTTAACTTACTTGCAAACCACCCCTAGAGGATCATTATCCAGAAAGGCAGGATTGAAACCATCGTTATACATAGGCATAAACAATACTGCCTGCAAGGATGCAGAAAGTCTGCATGGTGTGGGGGTTTGAGTGGTTGTCTAGAACTCCAGGAAACCAGGGTTCAAATTCCCAATCAGCCATGATAACTCGTTGGGTGACCTAGGGCAAGTCACATACTCACAGCAACTCTTCTGAATAAATCTTGCCAAGAAAACCCTATAGCATCCCCACTATATGTCTTTGACTTGACTTGAAGGCAGATAAGAACAAGAACAAATCTGGAAAAATGAGGACTACTTTAAAAATAGTTTTAAATTAAAGAATAAAATAAAATAAAAGTACTGTTGATTTATGGATGATGGCAATGTGTGGATTCTAAACTCCCCAAAGCCTACAACAGCATTGCTAATCCCAGTCTATCCAGTGACCATCTTTCTAAACTCAATTTTAAAACCAATGTTTACAGGTGGTTTAAAGAATGACCTTAATATTAAGGAAGATTATAATGCTTGCATTTTGTATCATTGGGGTCTTTGGGGCCTATTAAGAAAACTCACTGCTATATCTGTAAGAAACAAATTTGAGCAGATGGGATATACTACAAAGGGGATTGCAATTTTAATACATGGAACTGAATCACTCAAACCCTAACAAGAGCTCAAAAAACACCTTCTCAGTGTGGGCACTCTATCTAATAGTTTCCTTCCAGTGGAGACTATTTTTAAAACAAACACACACATGATTAAATGTGGGTGACTTTGGATAAACCTCTTGGCCATACCTAACTGAGAGGGCTGTTGTGAACATTAAGTGGGGAGGATGAGTCATATGGACTATATAAGAAGTGACTGCTGGTATGATCAATCTGCTCTGGATGTTAGTCTGAATTTTAAAGGAACAATCCAAGGCCCTACACCCAGTCCTGCTTTCAGACTAAAACATGGAATGGATTCAGCCTCCCACTGACATGGAAGACTCAAGATGCCAGAGTACAGAGGTAAATAATAAATAAATATTATCCCATCTTGAGCTGTTAATTTATGTTCTAATCTCTAGCTCTTTCAGTTGACAGTTCAGGCTTATCTAATGGACTACTTTGATTTTCAATATGTCACATTTCCATGGAGATGTCCCAGTAATGACAACTACACAATAACTTTAGACATCTTGTTGTTTATTCAGCAATATCTTGACTGTTTTCATAACAAAAATCACATCCGTGTTTTGCTATTTTGCTGTTTTATTTTTCCTTTGTTAAACTTATTGTTGTACATTGTTTCAAAATCTTTAATAAAAATAAACAAAAAGAATTCCTTGAAGTTATACTGTAACTTATGAATAATGATTCAAACAGTATTTGCTAGTTCAGACATGAAATCTGACCTAGGTGGTTTACAGACCGCCCATTTGGGGCAGCCTGTTCCCGCCACTCCCCCCCGGATTGGGGCCTCAGCTGCCACAGCAGCAGCCTCTGAGGCCCTGATCCGCCACTTTCCAGGTCGCTTCCCCGCGGCCTGGAAAGGAGTGCCCCAAGGACACCCAACGGCGGTGGGGACAAAGAGAAAGGGGCCGCTTGGCCCCTTTCTGCTTTGCGTCGCTGATGCAGCTGTCTAAAGGCTGTGCCAGCGATGCAAAGCTGGAAGGAGCTCCGAAATGGAGCTCCTTCCAGCGCCGCGGAAAAGGTGACCCAGGCGCCCTCGTGCAGCGCCAGGATGTCACTTCCGTGCTGGTCCATTTGGAGGTGGTGCGGTCGTGACATCACAATGGCGACGCCCATGTAGAATGGGTGCTGCCATTTTGAATGTGCTCGGCACGTACTAGGGTTAGGGCGTCCGGAAGGGACACCCTTTCCTAACTCTAGTACGTGCCAAGCACATACTTTTGGCGTATGTGGAATGTGCCGGTGTTAAACAGAAGTACCATACAACTTAGCCAGAATTTGAAAATGAGCTTGGGAAATTTACTTTTTTAGGAAACACAGTAAGTGTTTATTCTGGCTGGGAGATTCTAGAAGTTCTAGTGCAAAACACTAACATTCTCAAACTCTGAGTTTACCTTAGAGACATTTTCTCTCCCATGCTCTCTAATTATCACTTTCTTTGGGTGCTTAATGTCACAGATATACCTGAGCATAACTTTGCATAGAACATTATTGGAAACAGACTGTAGGTGGACCAAAGTGTCCATATTAGCAATGTAAATCTTCACTAATTTTCTTCTCAAAGGCAACAATGAGTAATTTCAGCAATTTTCTTTCTGGTGCCAAAAAAAAAAAAAAAAATGTTGAAAACCACACAATTTTTAAAGCCCATTGGCAATTTGGGAATTAATTGGCACAAACAATATTTTTTTGCTTTTTGTCTATGCAGAAATAAAAGGTTGCTTTCTGTGGAAATCAATCACATGCAAATTTTATGCAGAATAAGTTCAGATCTATGAAGACTCTCATCAGGATTTCTTGACACTTGAAAAAACATATTTTTCAACAATTTTCCCCAAAATATTTTGAATATTCTCTCTACCCCTCATCCATATCACCTTACAGCAGTTCTGTCATTTGTCTCATCTAGATTAGATCCATTCAATCAGTGGGAGTGAGCTATGGATCAGCTCAAAAGCCAACAATTGATTTAATGGGTCTGTTGAAGTTGGGACAAACAAATAAGATTCACTCCCACACCACCACCTTATTCTAGGATGTTAAGAGGACCCATGAAGAATTCCTACTTCTGATGTTCATCTGCCAGCCAGCCATATTTTCCTTGAATATACAAAGGAGGTACAAACTCCACTCCTTTTCAGAAATGTCTCAGGGCCAAAACAGACTAGCTCAAAGGGGTGTTGTGATGCTGCCCCTTTGAGCACCAGATTGAGGACGGAGCAACCACACACCATGCCCCCGATCTGGCTTTTTTGGCATAAAAAGAAGCAGCAAAATGCCACTCGCCGGCCTCCCCGAAGAGGACGCCGCCCGCCCGCCCACTTCCATCTGGGCTGCGGCCCAAAGGACTCTCCTTTACCCCTATACCATCGGGGAGGAGCGCCAAGGACAATTTGCCTGGCGCCGCTGTTGCGGTCTTTTTGGAGGGAGGGAATTTGAGAGGGGGGGTGTAGGTTTTATTGTCAGGGGATTGTTTTTCTGCTTTGTATTATACTGCTTTTTCTGCTTTGTATTATACTGGGTTTTTTTTTTCTGTATTGTATTATGTATTATGTACTGTATTTTTATATTGTTGGCATTGTATGGTATTGCATTGTTTTTCCTGTGCATTGTTTTGCTTTGTATTCTGAGACTCTGTTGTAAGCCGCCTTGATCATATGGAAAGGCGGGATATAAATAAAACTAATAATAATAATAATAATAATAATAATAATAATAAACCGCTTTTCCCAGATCAAAGCGGTGTACAACATATCAATAAAAAACAATACCATGAATAACATATTAAGAATACACATTAATACAAATTAAATCCAAAATGTTAGGTAAAAAACATATAATTTAACATAATTAAAATCAGTACATCACAATCAATAGGGGAAAAACATTATTACAAGGAATTGGGAGGGTAGGCTTGTAGGAAGAGATGGGTTTTTATAATGCCTTTTTAAAGGCTTCAACCGTTCCACTAAGGCGGATCTCCTCAGGTAAAGCATTCCAAAGAGAAGGCGCTACTGCTGTGAAGGCCCTTTGCTGGGTAGTCACCAATCTCACCTTAGGATAATTGAGTAGTAATTTACCAGTTGTTCTGAGAGTGCGGGGTGGATTATGCAGGGAGAGGTATTCCCTTAAGTAACCCGGGCTCAAGCATATTAAGCCATTTAGGGCTTTAAAGGTAATAACCAACACTTTGTACTGGGACCGGAAACAGATTGGCAGCCAGTGAAGAGATTTTAAGACAGGTGTTATATGATCGGACCTTGCTGTCCCCGTAATTAACCTGGCTGCTGCATTTTGAATCAACTGAAGTTTCCGAACCTGATACAAAGGTAGCCCCATGTAGAGCGCATTGCAGAAATCCAAATGAGAAGTTACCAGTGCATGTACTACCTTTTCTAGGTCCCCTCGGTCCAGACAGGGACGTAGTTGGCGTATCAGCCGAAGCTGATACCAAGCACTCCTGGCCATCGCATCTACTTCAGATGATAATTGCAGAGACGGATCCAGGAGTACTCCCAAACTACGAACAGTGTCCTTTAGGGGAAGTTTAATCCCGTCTAGGACAGGATGACAAATTTCCCTGCCCGGGCTAGGGGAACCTATCATGAGTACCTCTGTTTTCTCTGAATTCAGTCTGAGTTTGTTTTTCCTCATCCAGCCCATTACTGCCCCTAGGCAGGCATTGAGAGGAGAGATGCCATCCTTAGTCACTGTATCAGTCGGAGACATGGAGAGATAGATCTGGGTGTCATCAGCGTACTGATAACACCGCGCTCCATGGCTCTGGATGATCTCTCCCAGCGGCTTCATGTAAATGTTAAATAGCATGGGGGACAGAATGGCGCCCTGAGGGACGCCTGATGTAAGCTCTCTTTTACGAAAGCAACTGTCCCCCAGCCTCACCATCTGGAACCTTCCCGAGAGATAGGACCGGAACCACTGGAGCACAGTGCCCCCGATACCCAGATCTCTCAGGCGTTCCAGAAGGATACCATGGTCGATGGTATCGAAGGCCGCTGAGATGTCCAAGAGCACCAACAGAGTTATATCTCCTCTGCCAGTGGCCAAACCCAGAAGTTTCCATTTGTCCCAAGAGTGCTGAACTATGGGAGGATCATTTACATTTTTAAAACTATGAGTGCTGATTGCTTACACACAATTATCAACACATCTAGTTTGCCCTTTAGCATGACCTTGAAAGTAATCTATCCCACAATTTACTATTTATGCAAGCTATTCTGAGCTGTTCTTTTAGAATCAAAGTGTTTCATGACAGGAATGAGTACTAGCACTAAAATCAAATATCTTATTCTGATACCCAGTTTAGTGTTTCTTGCTTGCTCTTTCTGTGTCATATCAACCAGAGACAGAATCATAGTTGTGTTGTATCCATGGGGGGTGGGATAAAATGAGACTAAGCACCCTGATAAGAATTCTCTCCCTACCCCCCAAAAAATTCCCCCTTCAGTACCCATGTTTCTACCATTGCAATAAACTCAAACTTCACTTGAACATTTAGAAAGACAGTGTAGGAATTGATAGAAAAGGGGAAGGCAAAGCCACTGAGGAAAAATAGCAAGTGTTCTATATGTGAAAGATTTTTAGTCTCACTCTCTGCAGCGCTGTAAATGTAGGGACTGAAGAAAAATTTAACTGGAGGACAGAATTCCTATAGGGGGGGTCAAAGCCCTCATTTTGCACACACACACCCTTGTAGTTATAACCCCAACTATCACTATCAGTGGGATGGCTACTTCTCCATGGTGGGATAACACTCCAGCATATGAGTACAGGGAATATGCTGCAGCCAATAACATGGATTCTTTTAATATTTTCTTGGAAGTATCTGCAGTGAGCCCCAGAGAACCAGATTTGACTCAGTAACAGACAGCCAAAGACATGAGCCAATATCCAAAATGTAAATGTGAGTAATTATATATGCGTAAGATTTATATCCTGCCTTTTGGCTGAATAATCTTACAAAAGAATGTTAAAACAGATGTGCAAACATACATAATCCACAAAGACACACAAACTAGTTGTTTTTCATTTCTTTGCTGATAGCAGACTATTTTTTCCTTCAGTTCAAATGTTCCAGAATGGCTGGGAGTTGGAGCTGGTGTACTTTCTAGAAAAGAAGGACAAGTACATTCCCTGTAGCTACTCTTTATCTGGCTCACGGATGGAGTTAGGACAGTCTTTTCCTGGCCACAACATTCTTCCTGAGATCTAGCATCTTCCACTGGTCCTTGATAAAGCTTATAAACATTATGTTTTGGATTACCATTTCCAGAATTTGAATTATACAGTTAGCATTCTACTCTAATTGGGACTAACAACACAACAGAATAAACCCATGCAATTTTTTAGTGAGGTTTTAGCAAGCAGAAGCCTATTTCCCAGTTTCATATTATTTCTTTCCTCTTCTGTCTGGAACATTCCTGAATTACACCATTTTAAAAAGATCCTCCCATGATTGGGTCCCCCCACCTTCCATTTATCCTGCTGCTGATTTTTCTCTTTTTTCCTGTTTCTTTAATTCTTTGATTTCCCTTCCCATGTGTACACTCTAGTCTGGTCCACTTTTCTTAGTTCTGTATCAGAGAAATGCTAACATCGGGAGGGTGGAGGGGGGAGAGACATGGTATGGCATACAACCAGTTCTATTAAGAATAGAAATTAATTACCTCTGCCTAAGCTTTATGGACTGTCTTGACTGCAAGAGATAAATGTCATCTATCGAGAAAAAAGTATAATGAAAGCCTTGAAGGCAGTTCTAGAACTCGGCATAAAGCCATAATTTTTAACTTCACTCTTCATGCTTCAGTGTACATTAATCTTTACATGTGACATTGTGAAGGAAGTAGCATTCCCCACCCCCCAGGAGATTATTTTATATCCATTTGTTATACTGCTTTTATGCATTCTTCTTAAGTACTAGCAATGAATAACAAAACAGAATACTGATCTGAAGAGGTATAGAACAGCAGTTCTTTGCCTGTGGCCCATGGACCCCTGGGGAACTACAATGTTCTCACAAGGGTCTATTAAAGAAAGAAAGAAAGAAAGAAAGAAAGAAAGAAAGAAAGAAAGAAAGAAAGAAAGAATCCTT
>NC_056525.1:198174820-198222762 GCF_019175285.1 Sceloporus undulatus | reverse complement strand
AGAGTCTAGGAAACTTCATGCTGAACAAATAGTGAGCGCATGAGCATGCTCTCCACTCTGCTTTGTCATTCCTCATAGGTTTTATGCTGAACCACACACAACTGTAGTACAGATATGCCAATATTTTTAATTAGGGGTTCATTTCCTTTGAATGAACTACTAAAAGTTTATGGGGGGTGGTGTTGGGGTCTATTTTTACTTTTTAATGATACCTAGTTTATACATACATACATACATACATACATACATACACATACAGACGGGGCTAAGAGGTGACCATACTTTACATTTATTCTCCCCCCATCATCTACCAGTGGTCCCCAAACTGTGCCCTTTAAGAGATTTTTAACTTGAGCTCCAAGAAACCTCAGCCATGTTGGCCAATAGTCTGGGATTCTGAGAGCTGAAGTCCAAAATCCCTTAAAGAGCACAGTTTGGGAACCACTGATCTATACTCTGATCACATCCTATACTTTTGTCACACTCTTGTGTCCTGTTGAAACATCTTCAGCTTTTTATTTTCTTTATTATCCATCCATTCTAGAAACCCATGACACTTTCTTGAAGCCTGAGAACTTACTTCCTCGCCTACTGGCTTGGCTACATTGGATTTCTTGCACAAATTCATTTATAAAATCTCTGGTATAGCACAAAGGAAATTAAGTCCATATTTCAAGACATTTTTAAAAATTAATTTTTAATACAAAATCACTGACCATGTATTTAGTCACTTCAGTTAGAGCAGGAAAGAGATATTGATAATTTCCTTTGGCCTTTTTATTTGTTTCATTTATCTAGCCATAAGGAAAGGATAAATACTTATTCCAAGTTCCTATTCTGACATATGGAAATATATTCTATTTATTTCATGACATCTGCTAGACCCAATAAATATGAATTGCAACCTTTTTGTGGCATTGCTAATTATCCTTTCCTGTATCCTAGGAGCCTTTATCCAACCATGAAAAATGCCTGTCTTGGAAAAAAAATGCCATTAACTTTGGCTTTTGCGAATGTTCATTGAAAGAAGATAAAATAGAACTTTTAACATACAAAAAGCTTGAGCATGAAGAATAAGTCCACAATGCTGCTGGGTAGCATGGCTACACCAGAGTCATCAATCCCAGTGGCACAGAAGCAGCAGGAGGAAAAGTGAAATGGCTGTAGATACAGTAATGGTGGGCAGTAAGAAAAAAAGTGAGAATGTACTTATGGGTGGATGGGGAAAGAGGGCATTGCCCCTCCAAACAAGAATTCTGCTCCGCCATCAAATTTTCCTCTGTCCCTAAATTTCTAGCAATGCAAAGAGTGAGACATTAACAATCACCTCTAGGGGGTGAGGGGTGTGTGGATGGCACCAAGTAATACCCCAAGGGTGTTGACACCACTGCTTGCGAAACATCTGCTTTTGGGCAGAAATGGGCTGTGGCATTTGCCTGCGCCCCTTTAAAATGTTGAAGAGCTTGTGTTAGTTGGGTGAGACTCAGTGGTGGTGAGTGGTGGTGAGGAGAAGGGGGGCAGTTTCTGGGTTTTTTTAAAAGTTAAATTAAAAATTACTTTTTTAAAAAAAACCATTATTTTAAAATTTTCTTTTAAAAAAATGACATCCTAACAAATTTCACTTTAACCACATAAAACTTTGTACATGTAAATACATTTAGACTGTGTGTATGATTTTATCATGTAAAGGTATCATTTTAATTTTGCTAGTTGTTTGAGTCACAATTATTACCATTACATTCAGTGATAAATGGGAATTATGATTTATGGCTAACATTAGAACAAAAAAAAAGAGGACTCATGGTGAGGTCAATGAATGGGGGGTGACACCCTGAGTTACCACACTGGGTGATACCAGCCTTAGCGAAAGCTGTCTTTCACAGTGGCCTACACAGACCAGCCTGAAAGGCTACCCTGATGATGCACACCCTGACTCCACACCCAGGGCACCATAATGCCGTGTGCTACTCCAGATGGTGCACAGCATCATGGTGTGCCTTCGGTGCTGTGTCCAGATGACACAGCGCTGAAGGGGCATCATACAGCCACACTGCCATGGCTATGGCACCCTTTAGAGTATACAAAACGGAGCTGCTTTTTGCAGCTTCTTTTTGCACCTTCCAAAGGCCAGATCAGGACCATTGCGTGAGGTTACTGCAGCCCTGATCCAGCCAGGAAAGGCATCCCACCACCACTTAGGGGCAGTCTGTAGAACCCCTGTGTTTCACTGATACCAGAACTTTTATATTTGCCATGTTTGCAATCTCTTAGTCACTTTGCCCCTTCGTTTTGCCTTGGGGTCATTCATGCCACAAAATAACCTGGAGTGGAAACAGGGTTGTTTTGGTGATTGTATCTCTCCATGACCAGTGATTCTCTTCCTTGTTCACATTGACTGGGGGAGGGCAGAGGAGGCTTCTGAGGGATGCTCAAATGGGAGGACATTTTTTAGCATCCCTCCTGGACCAGAGGCTGGAAATGGAGGACACATCCTGGAAAAGGAGGATGTGTGGATCCAGAGGAAGGAGGAGGAGGTGGGGGACATCAGTGGGAGAGGAAGAGAAAGAGGAGGAAGAGGAGATATGGGCACTGGTCATGACAGGAGAGAAAGAAGAGGAGGAGGAGGAGGAGGAGGAGGGGGGCAGCGGTGGGAAAGGAAGAGGAAGAGAAAGAGGAGGAAGAAGAGGAGGAGGAAGGAAGAGAAGGAGCAGGAAGTGGTACCAGATCATTTTGAAAATGGAGGCACTTTCCAGATCTTTTTGGCAGTGAGTTCTACTGAAGATCTGGATCATTGTGGCGCCGTAAAAAAAACCCTCGCTAGTTGACCCAGTTGAGTGCAGTCGGGGCAAGTGTGAATGCCTATGAAATAACCTGGGTTCCACACCCAACTGCCTGCCTGCCTGAAAGAAGTAAAGCCCTCCCTTCAGCCACCATCTTGGGGGGAGAGAGGCAGGCAAGCTCCAACTGCCTGCCTGTAAGACGAAAAGCCCTCCCTTCCACCATCTTGGGGGGGAGAGGCAGCTAGCTCCACTGCCTGCCTTATACAGAAAAAAGCCCTCCCTTCAGCCACCCTTTGGGGGGGGGAGAGAGGCAGGCAAGCCAAATGCCTGCTGTAAGAAGAAAAAGCCCTCCCTTCAGCCACCATCTTGGGGGAGAGAGGGCCGGTTGCTCCAACTGCCTGCCTGAAGAAGAAAAGCCCTCCTTCCGACACCCCTCTTGAGGGGGGGAGAGAGGCCGGCCCGAACGACAGAGCCCTCCTTCTGACCACCCCTCTTGAGGGGGAGAGAGGCCTGTTATGTTTATTTTGACTTGTATTGTATTCCTGTGTACCGCTGATCTAATTGGAAAGCGGTATATAAATAACATTATTATTTATTATTATTATTATTATTATTATTATTATTATTATTTCTTCATAGTATCAATGGGCCCCTTGAATGATCTCAGACTTATTTATTTATTTATTTATTTATTAGCAGTCTATAATATCTGTAGACGTCTCCTCCATGAACACATTTTAGAAGAGTTGGTTCTCTTCCTGCAGATTTCTTTGATGTCCAGCTTTCACAATCATACACAAAAATCAGAATTACTATAGCATAGATGGACCTGACTTCTTAATAATATATCTTTTCAGTTGAGGATCATGTCTTGTTCTTTTATAGCTGGATTTCAAGTACTATTCTACTTCAATTTTCTTAACTACAGTCTCCATTTTGATTTATGACTGATCCAAGATAACTGTTTTTTAAAATAACAACAAAAACAAAAATTTCAATGTCTTCATCACCCATTTGAATATTAGGTAAATATTCTACAATCATTATTTTTACTTCTTAATATGCAACAGTAACCCAACTTTTTCCCTTGATTTTCATCAGTTATCATTCCTTGCTACTTTCTGCTACTAATATTTTCCCCTTATCCTTATTCTTACCTTTAAATAATTCTCTACAAATCTGTTGTTGTAATTGTGTGCCTTTAAGTCATTTCTGACTTTGTGCAGCCCTAAGACAAACCTATCATGGGTTTTTCTTAGCAGGTTTTGTTCAGAGGTGGCTTGCTATTGTTTTGCTCTGAGGCTGAGAGAGTGTAACTTTCCTAAGGTCACCCAATTAGTTTCTGTGGCTGAATGGGAATTTGAATCCTAGCCTCCCCAGGTCCTAGTCTACCACTGAAAGCACTACACCAAACTGGCTCTGTACATAGTACAAATCTTTGCTAAATGTGTTATCTGTCTGTGAAAATGAATTATGAAACAAATGCTAAACCGGAGCTCTGTGGAGGCCTCATCCTTTGAAAAATTCCTTTTATTCTTAATGTTCCAATAGGTCATAGATGAATTTTTGGTGAGAGAATCATCTTGCATGGGGTAGATCTGGGTTTTCATCCAAAATTTTGACCCTTTCATAACAGCTTGAAAAACAAAACTATTAAATTTGGCCTTGTCCTTTTGGACAATAGCACTGTACATTCATCTTTAAAACTAGCAGAAGGCTTATTAGCAAACCCAGCCCACATTCTCATTCTTGAATCACAGGAAATCCAGGATTTTGGTGTCTTGCTTTCCTTTTTAAATTTCTCTTGATATCAGTATGTGTCTTTCATTTCTCCAAATGGCACATATAAAACTGACATCAAACCAATGTTAGCATCTTGGTTCAGGCTTCATTAGTAATTGTCTAGTTTTAACTAAGCCTAACTCTTGGTCCATTAATAACATCTATAGAAATGCAATGAAGTCCCCTCTCAAGCTTGACATGGTACCTTGCTGATAAATCACTATGCCAACCAGAAGTGTTTCTTTGGCACTTGAACCAGAAAGCTCTGTTAAGTAGGAACTCCTGTGTTAGCAGGAAATCAAGGCATGAAAAATAACAGAGATTTTTTAAAAAATCTAGTTTTTAAGCTACAGTCATTATATGAGTGCTAAATTAAGCCTAGCAGAATGCCCCCTCCATGTGTTTGTGATGTCCACTTTCGGGAATTTCTCTGATCAAAATCAGCAACCAGTCCAGCGTCAACCTATGCACCCCATGAGATCTTCCTTTCTGTAATTTTCCCATGGTAAAAATATGTCCTTTGGCAAAATCTTAAGTCCCAACCCTGTTCACACTTTCATGAGGGTAAAATCCCTTTGAATCTACTGGTACTTTTATTTGAATAAACACAGATTAGAAATTTATTTTTATTTATTTTATTTATTTAGGTATTTATATCCCGCCCTTTAGCCCTAATGGCTCTCAGGGTGGCTTACAATTATTATTTTTAATCAGACAGTTCCCTGCCCTCAGGCTTACAATCTAAAAGACACGACACAAAAGGAGAAGGGAATGGTGGAGGGAAAGGGGATGAGATCCAGTGGTTCTTTCCCTCTGAGGCCTGGACCAAGACAGATGGATTGGAGGGAGGGCTCTTCCTTCTTCCAGGCTAGCCCTGATGGAGCTGGACCTGCCTGGTGAACTCCCTCCCAGGCTGGTGGATGGCAGTTATGGAGGGCGGAGTCTCCTTCCTTCAGGCTGGCCCTGATGAAGCTGGGCCTGCCTGGTGAAATCCCTCTCAGGCGGGCGGATGGCAGTTATGGAGGGCGGAGTCACCTTCCTCTCAGGCCGGTGGATGGCAGTTATGGAGGGCAATATTACTTTTTGGAATACAGTTTACAGAATCCTCCACCCAGCATGACCCATGGCTATGCTGGGTGGGGATTCTGTATGTTGCAGTTCAGAAAGTAACATTTCCCAAGCCCTGTGAATAACAGTCCATGGATGGCTTTGTGTGTGTTTTCAGAAGTATAAAGATGTCTGTCTGGAAGCACAGCCTGATGCTGAAAAGCAGGCAGTGGTGGGTGACTATTTCCATGTCAGTGGAGCTGTGAATCCATTCTGGGCTGGCCCGAACTTTAAAGGAACTATCCAAGGTGCTGATTCTATCTTGGGGATAAGACTTAGGTCCTGTTAATTCATATAGGCAGGTTACAAACCGCCATTTTGTCCGTATTGAATACGTATTAGGGTTAGGAAGGGGCAGTGCTTCCGCACCCCCCTTAACCCTAGTACGTAGTCAATATGGACAAAATGGCGGCGCCCCTTCCACATGGGGGCCGCCATATTGACGTAGCAGACGCTGTGCATCTGCACGTCGCACAGAGCTTATGATGTCGCGAGTGCTCCATTGGTGCCTCACGGCATCATAACCACGCCGCAGGAAGAAGCTCCATTTTGGAGCTTCTTTTTTGCTCCGCGAGGGAGTCTCGTGGTTTGGCTGTTGCGGCTCCCTCACGGAGCAAACAGCAGCGGCGGTCTGCAATGCTCCACAAAGTTCAGACTAAAAGCCAGATCAGATTCACTGCCCCACTGATATGAAAGTTGCAAGCTGTTTGAAGCATTTGCATATCTATTATATTTTAATTTTAATGAATGGTACCTTTGCCTCTGAACAATATCCTTGCAAGATAGCAAGGAACCAACACTTAAAGTTTAAAACATTCCATCATTTACAGGGATGTTTATGGAACCATCTTGAACATGGCCCATCCTGAACATGGGCAAGCAGCACAACAATCCCTGAGTACCCTTAAGGACTGCCCCTGGACCACTTATAAAAAAGCTAGATTGTGAAAGTGTGAAAAGGGGTGAAGTCCAATATAGAACTGTGTTCTGGTATGTACATTAATATGTTAAGTGCAGATCATGACAGTTTGATCTGAAACAGGAAGCAAATTCCTTGACAGTCCCTAGTGCTTTATATATCTACAAAAAGAAAACTGGACTACTGGAAAGAGATCTTGTAGCACCTTTGAAACTAATTGTGTGCCCCATTTTGGCACTCCCAGAACTACCACAGTGGACCTCTGTTAATTTCATCTGATTCCATCTTTACTGTTGATCCTTTCACTCTCCTGCAGCCTTCAAACCTTGTTCTGGAATCTGACAGGACTGGAAACCCTCTGGAACAGAATTTTGGTGCCACAGAGGGCTCCAACAGGCAGGAAATGGGAAGATCTCAAATTCTACCAGCACTGAATACTGAGGTACACTCTGGCTCTTGGAATTAATTCTGTCTCCCGGAATCCCTTTCAAATTGGTGGTATTTTGCCTATATTTTGTAAACAAAAGATTCCAGGACAAGGAAATGCAAACTATAATATAAAAACAAAGAAAATAAAATACATCCGCATGATTGTTCCATTTTAAAGTGGAAAGATACAGTTTCTCCCATTCTCTGTTGGGCTTTCATAATATTTATATGTTTATAATATGTATTTTGTATATTTTTATTATGGCCTGAATTTTATTGCTAATCCTTATTAGAATACAGCCATTGAATAAGTGGGATTAACCTATTTGTTTTAATGGGTTTCCTCCAATTGGGATTAATCAACAGGATTCCAACCATTCTTTATCACATATTTTATAATATTTATAATAAGTATAACATTTATATAAAAGTTTGTTTCCTTCTGTCTATCCTGAATCTCCAACCATTCAGAAATATGGGATGAAATCATTTTGGTAGTACTGGAAGTACCTTCTTGCTGTCTGTGTCCTTGACACCAAACTTAATTTTATACACGTCTATGATTGCATCCTCTCTTCCAAGCCTTTTAAAACTTTTATCCCAATGTACCATTTCCTCTTAGGGATGATGATCCAGCCCCATGTTCATATTGCTTGTTCTTTTCAGCACTACTCTAGCTCTGTTATATTACTCCTGTTAAGGCATGGTAATTTAAACTATACTTGCTATTTCATGTGGGGTCACCTCACAGATTTGTATGAAGACATGACAATATAGTTGTTGCATTTCAAGCTTCTTTCCTCATGATTCTCAATATGGAGTTTGCCTTTCTCTCTGTAACAATGTGTCGGGTTGACGTTTCTATTGAGCTATTCATTTTTTTTAAAAAAAAGACTAAATAAATTTATGAAGTTTAGAAATATCTGATAGTCATTAATGGCTATATATCACCTCCACAATTGGATGCAGTACGTTTCTGAATATTGTCTGGTGGGGAACATGAAATGGGATCAGATGCACCCATGTCCAGCAGATGGGCTTCCCATAGGCATTAGAGAAAGGAAAAGCTGTGCTAGATGGTCCATTGTTCTGATCTAGCATGGGTCTCTTGTGTTCCTATGTTAAAATTATTTTGGTAAAACTTTGAATTTCTTCCTCAGTTCTTGCTCTTTGCTACTGTTTATCAGCTATCAGATGTTTCTTTTTAAATAATTGAATACTAAATAACACAAGCATTTTTTTTAAAAAAGCTGAGTTATATAATTGTTTATATAAGAAGCAATAAACAATTATCTCAATTCTGTCTGTTCAGAGATATCAGATTGTTGATATTATATTCTTCTTGTGCAACTTTAGATTTCTGACTAAATATTAAGTAGCAGTTTGAACATCTGGGCTAGCACACAGCTGCCATCTGCTGGCGACATTCAGACAATACTTTATTATACAACAACGTGGCTCTCAAAAAATGAGGCAGACCTCTACAAAGAATGATATTGATGGGTTCTTTTATTCAGAAAACATGGCATTATGAAGAGAGTTAGAGTAAACATGGAGGAAAGGACTAAATGTGTGTTGGGAGGGGGTACAGTTTATCAGGGCTCAGGATTTGGAGGAGCTAGCTGGGCTCCAAAACCATTATTGTGAGGGATAAAATGAAACTGTATCAAAACTAGAAAGTTACTGTTCAAAAGTGATTCTGAATCATTTCCTTCTTTGTCAAGATCTATGTAGCAACACCAGCCAATCTTCTAGTTTAGTGGAGCTCCTGTTGAATGGTAGGTTAATTCAGAATAAAACATCATCCATCCATAATGGAATGGGTTAACCTGGGTGGGGGATATGTATGGGCCCCACTTCGTCCATGTCTACCCTCCAGGATATTTAGCATGGCATATCTGTTTGGATATTTAGCATGGTATAACAAATCTGTCTTCTTCAAAACAGGAAATAAAACTGTCTAGAAGGAAGATATGAGGTGCTGCATCTGTTGCTGGGTCAAGAGAGAGAGAAGAGAGATGTTGCTGGTGTACCACCCCTGGCTAAGTGTGTGGGTACTATCTCCATTCTGGTATTGGATGATGATTCTGGGATACTACAATGTTCATAAAGAAGCTAGCATATGAGGCCAGCTCAGGAGGATGCACAATGTTATAAATAAACCCAATAAAAATATTTTAAGAGGAAAAAGCTGCCTTGTAGCACACTCTAGTGGCAAGTTTATTTTTCTGATGATTACCTCCAGCTGAACTGTTACAGGTATATATGCTCATGATCCTACTGCATGGAGACTTGTTTCATTTCCCCTTCACTGTCTCCTTTGTTTCTCCTGTATAGGGCCAAAAGGTACTTAGACTGTTTGGCCTTAAACAGTACTTGCCTTTTTGGAAATGAGTACTTAAACAAATGCAGTGGTGACTCTGTTGACCATAAAACAACACCCAAGCTACATATTGTGGTGATACCTTTGTTGTACCAGTCCAGAAGTGTTAAATTCATCATATCAGCTGTTCAAACACATTGATTCTTCATCAGGCAAGGGAAGAAAAGTGACATAGTGGAATCATAGGTTTGTGTCTTGGGCTCTTTCACGCTGCACAATTACAGAACTGAGATTCCAAAGTACATGTTATGGCAACATCTTATAGAGCCCGGGGTTTATAGTTGGGTGGAGTAGTAGAGATCTCTGGCTCAGAATTAGAAATATTCCATCTCATACTACAAATTCCAGGATTCCATACAATGTTGCCATGTCAGTTAAATTGGAACACAACACTGCAACTGTGTAGTGTCAAATAATTTTATTGAGCTGTTTTTGACACAGTAATTAAGGAAGTGATCTCTATTTTGAAGATGAAAAGCATCCATGGGATACTAAAGCAGAAATGCTCCCCATCTGGGTTGAGGAATGACATCCATTTCTTGGTAAAAACACCTCTTTTCCCTCAGTCTCTCTCTCACATACTAATATTCAGCCTTGAAGTTACCACCTATTGCAAAGAACAAGTTTGGAAGTAGATATCAATAAAGCAGGAGAGGCATTTTCAGCAAGAAATTAGTGTCGGGCTCCAATACGAATGGAAGCAGATTGCAAACTAGGGTTGTATGATTGCTTTTTCTCCAGAATTAAAGGTGGTAAATTTAAATGTACTTTTTGAAAAGCATGGGGTAATATGACATGTAAGAATTTTGACTATAAAACTGGTGTCAAACTTACACCTTTAACAAAAAGTGACAGGACTGTAGTTTAACAGCAGAACATATGCTTTGTATTAGGAAAGACCCAAGTTCAATCTCTGTCATTTCTAGTGAAGAGAACTGTGTAACACAAAGGCAGAGAATTGTGCTTGTTGTAGGAGATGACCTACAAATCCTCTTAGCTCCATCTAACTTGGCCAATGAAAAGGGATTGTGAGAAAAGTATTTTTTTTAAAAAAAACAAAAAACTGGAATGCCATTGGATGTTTATCCATGATGAAGGGTTAAGAGCTCAGGAAAGTTACTTTTTTTCAGACACAACATCCAGGAGTCTCAATTAGGATGGTTGATAGCCATGCTGGCTAGATGTTCTTGGATACTTCCAGAATTTCCATGTTGTGAATATTGTGTAAAAATTCTGGAAATTGAGAACTGGATTATCACCTTTGCATTGCTGTGAGGGTTAGGACCTCTGCCACAGTCCTTGGAAACCTATTGCTATTCCAAGAGGCCTGTGATGGATAGACTAATACAATCTGGTACAGAGTGGCAGATCTGGAGCCAATCCCAGGATTCCACAGGATGGAACCATGGCAGTTAAAGTGGAATCATAAAGTTAATATTGTACAGAAGTTTAAGACGGAATCAAACCATGGTTGATATAGTAGTTTGTTGACTAAATGTGGTGCATAAATATATGGGAAGCATAATAACATTCAATGAGCCTTGCTAGATCAAACCAAAGGTCTATCAATCACAGTATTCTGT
Source organism: Sceloporus undulatus (assembly GCF_019175285.1). Classification (NCBI taxonomy): domain Eukaryota; kingdom Metazoa; phylum Chordata; class Lepidosauria; order Squamata; family Phrynosomatidae; genus Sceloporus; species Sceloporus undulatus. Next base: position 198,211,779 of record NC_056525.1, on the reverse strand, counting down.
TTCCCCAGTGGAGAACTTGATACCTGTGGGTAGATGACAACCAGGATATGAGGGCAAGAACTCTGTTTCGGTTGTCCTCCAGCAAATGATGCTTAGAGGCTGTAATGACCCTGTCAGAACTCCAACACTAGGCTGCAGATGGCGATGGTGTCAGCATGCTTTACCTGATTGATAGGAGGGACATAAAGGATGTAGAATTAAGTGATTTTTGTTTTCTTTGACTGCGATGTAAGACAGACCCTCTATCCAGGCATCCAGTAAGTGTGTGCACTCCAGAAGCAAGCAGGGGAATGATCTAACCCTGCTCCCTCTGCCTGCTTTTTCCTCATGGAAGTGTTTTGAAGAGGATGCTCTGAAGAAAAGATCCTGTTGTGTCCATGTAGGCTTTCCATATTATTTAGAATACTGAAGAGTTCAGGCTTGCATGGAGAGGCTCTGCCTATATGATAGGCTCTTCTCGCCAGACATGTTGCTTTTGCACATGGAAAGTAGTAATGGAGGAGTGTAGCACATCTCCCTTCTCATGTGAAGTACACACACTTACTAGATCTTTGAATAGGGCTATGGTGTCAGCCTGCCCACTGACTTGACTAATGTGGCTTTATGGGATGAACTAATTTGGGATTAGCTAGTTGTAATTAAGAGCCAGCATGGTGTGAAGATTATCACACAAGAGGGACAGTGTCTTACTCCCATCCCTAAACTTGGCTAATTGCGCAATCAGGATCACATCCCCTGACATTTCTGTCATCCCTCTGCCATGGGTAAAGTATCATGGAGCTATCCTCATGCGCTTCTCTGATGTGTAAAGTGTCATGGAGCCCTTATTTGGTATTAACAGGAACTCCCGTTAATACCAAATAACGGCTCCATGACACTTTACACATGGGAGAAGCATGTGGGGACAGCTCCTCCATGACACGTTGCCCACAAGAGAAGGACAGCGGAAGTGCATGGGAGTGTGATCCCCAGTTGCACAATTAGCCGAGTTTAGGGATGGGAAAAGGACAGGACAAGGACACTGTCCCTACCATATGATAATCACCTATGACTCTGGAAATCAGGTTTTTAGCGTATGTAATTTTATATTGTTTTTATTTTATGTTATGTTTTTAAAAATTTATTGTAAAGTTTTTAAAAATGTTTTCATTTATGAGCTGTCTTGGGTCCCTTTCTGGAAGAAAGGCAGCATAACAAACAAACAAACTTTTTGTTAGAGCAGGAGTGGGCACTTACCAGAGGTCTGGAGACTGCACATGCCCCCGCTTCTTCCTAGCACTCCATTTTTTAAAACAAAAAATAATTCTAACACACCCTCTAAGGAGTATGAGAGTAACTTTCCTATGGGTCCCTAAAACAGGCTGCTTCAGGTCCAGGAGAGGCATTTTTCTAAAGCAGGAAGTTAAATGGAAGTCATTTCTGGTTTGGGGAAGGAGCACCTACAACCTAAAACAGCTTACTTGATGGCAAAATTGTCTCCATGCTCCCTAGAGTGTACAGGAGGACATTTTTATTAAAAAGATTTTTTTTAAAAAATCATTAATAATGGAGTTGTGGGCTCTTGGAGGCCATAAGTGGCATGCAAGCTGAACTTGCCACAGCTCTGTCTTATGGCCTGACACCTAGCTTCTTGTTAGGCTCTCTACCCTATATTAACATCATGAAAAGACCTCCACCCAGCCCAGAAATCACTTTGATTAGCACCCTGAGCCACCATAGTCTGTTAAGCAATCTTATCCAAAACAGTTTCTCATGGTGTACAGAAAACCTGGAATAGCAGCTGCCCATGAATCATGGAGACCTCTCTGATTCCCAAATGGGTGTAAAACAGGATTCCAGGATAAGTCAGCCATGTTGAGCAAGGACAAGTCACCTAAACAAGGCAGGCATTAGGAGATACCACTTTTTAGTTCTCAATAGCAGGTAAAAGACCAAGATTATTCTTCAGCAGAATACTGGTTAATTAATAACACTGTGTCTTCAGTATTTCTGTTGTTTATGGGAGAAATCCAAAAATGAGATTTTGTAAGCAATAAAAAGAGAAACAATAAATTCTGTGTCTGGAATTAATGTTACAAGTAACATTGTTGTAACATTTCTCAAATTCTCTTGATGGAATGGGGAGATGTGGGAATCAAGTAGCCCTCCAGAGGTTGTTGGACTGCAACTCTCAGCATTCCTAACCATTGACTACATTGGCTAGGCTTAATAGAAATTTCCTTCCAACAACATCATTAGGACATCATGATTCTCACTGCTGGATTAAGGGAAGGATGGAGCTGTGTAATGATATAAGACAACAGTATCTTTATTTGATATACAGACATATAAATTCAGAGTTTGGAAATGTTATTTTTGCACTATAGATCCCAGGCAATGGCTTATATTGGCTGGGAGATTCTGGGAGCTGTAGTCTAAAATCCGTGCTTTTCTACATTCTGTGTATAGGTAACAATACAGAATTCTAATTCCTCTTATATTTCATGGTGCAAACTGGACAAGGCACAACTGTAAAGGACAAAAAAACTGACTATAATAAAGTGACACACAAATGACATACACCTTACTTATAACATCTACATACTGAGATGACAGAGAGTGAATGTTGCTTATGTGTGGACCTAGGACATCAAAGAGACCAGGGGTCAAATACTCCCTCGACCATGAAAACCTACTGGGTGAATTTGGACAAGTCACATTCCTTCAGCCTTAGAAGAAGGCAATGGGAAACTTCCTCTGAATAAATCTTATTGTAAATCATAGTTGTCTTGAAGACACATTACAGCAACATGTAGCAATGGTTATCTGTATATGAAAATGTCTGCCCAGAGTGTCTTTTGATTATATAAAGTTATTCACTAAGGAGCTGAGTTTGTCCCATTCCATAATGGGAGGAAGTAGAATAAGACCTACTTATAAGTCAACAGCAGGTCACTGGGTACCTTAACCAATGTGTGATGAACCAGTCACTTATTTGGGCATCTAATACACATTTCAGTATTTATTTATACTATTATTAAGTATTTATTTATACTTATAGGGTGAGGAGCACACACAATTGTCCTTGGATCCCTTCCCCCTCCCTTTTGGTCTATTCCACACTACAGTACACCTGCGTCATATGCTGGAAGCCATGTCGGAAAGATATCTCCCTCACCCCGGAAGAAGCAATGGGGTGCGCACCTGTGGCAGTGCTCCGTGGTGCGCCAGGTGTGTGCCATGGAAATGAGCGAGTTTACATGTTTTTCCCTTATGCGGCGGGGTCCGGAACGGATCCCCCACATAAGGGAAGGGCCAATTGTATTATAATTGATTGGGGGTGATAAGTAATTTGGATATTGGTTTTGTTTCTTGATCTCTGACAAAAGTTTCAGGATTGTTTAGACATGACAGCAGACACACAGGATGTGAAGTATGCAAAAACCTCTGAGTTTCAGATTTCTTGTGTTTTTCTGAATCTTACCTGAATTTACGTCCCATCCATCATTTGTTGAGAATCTTCATTTTTTATTCCCACGTGGAAATTTAAAACACATTTTCCATACCCATTTTCAATGGTGAATGCATTTACTTACACATCTTTGTTAATGTATGTACTTTTCTATACATTTCCCCCACTAAATACAGCATGTGTGTATTTTTCAATAATCACTTTAGCCATTCATGTTTTAAAACAGAAACACAGGCTTTTAGTATGTAATCACGTGTCCAAAACATCTGGAGGACCAAGGTTTAGGAACCACTGCACTACAGAATGCAAAGTCCTCATCAGACCACAAATCTCAGGATACCATACGATGGAGCTATGTCAGTTAAAGTGGAATTAAAGTGCTACAATTTTACGGATGCATCCCATGTGTTTTGTCTTGCTAGAAAATGGCTACTTTAAGGCACATCCAGACTGATTAAAAAGATGAGAAAGTCCTGGATTTTGTTCCAGTCCTTTCTGATTTTTTGGAGATCTACAGAAGGGAGATCCATATATGTTTTGTTTATCCCAGAATATTTTCTGTCAGCTCCCAGTACACCCTCAAGACAATTTATTTTCACCCAGGATAAAATCAGAAAGAACGAGAACAAAATCTGAGTCTTTTCAATTAGTCTGGATGTGCCCTTTGGCAAGAACCTTTAGGCCATCATTTTTATTCAATCTCTACATGAAACAGTATGTGAGAATCTGTATGCTGACATCTTGAAGTACGTAGTATTCTATGGAATAATTAAGGTAATTATAACAGTGTGGCACTTTTTTGGGAGGGAATCAATCCATTGCATTTGGCAAGACATTCTCTACATAAAGCTTCCAAATGTCCATCAAACTTATTTTCAGATACATAGTTCTTTTTTTTTTTTTTTTTTTATTTAAAATAATTTATTCATTATATACATGAGCATCAAGGCAACATCATTAGAAAACAAAAGATTACTTACACATATTCTCCTTTATCTCTTACCCCCCCCCCCCCACATTACTCACTGATTTCTTATTCTTATTTCCATATACTTCATCTTCATCATAGTAGTCATAACTGTGAAATAATAATATCTTACATGCATCTCATTTCTGCAGTTCTTATCTTCCGGTATTTTCTCCCAATATTTTCCCTGTTAGGATATACATTCTTCTGGCTCTTCTATATTATATTCCCCGCTTCACGAAATCGTCTATCCTACTTCATCTCTCCACATTGTTTAACCAAGCTTTTGCTTACAACTTTTTCAGGCTATGTAATAATTCTCTACTATCCTATATCACCACACTCTTTTTGTCTATTTATTTACAGAGTTGTCATCACCTTACCCTCCCTGTGTTTCCTGTTCATATTCCTTTTCCTATTCTATTTCACTCAATCTATTTCATACAAAAGCTTAAGTTTTAATATACATAGCAGAGAAAGGAGGAATCTTTAATAGTTATAAAATCCTCTTAAAACCATCTTTTTTCACAGAACTTTAACAAAGGTTTCCAGATCTTTTCAATACTATTTTCATATTCCTCTTCGTCTCTTAGTCTCATTGTAATCATATCCATCTCGATTACATCTAAAGCCTTTATTAGCCATTCATCTATTTCTATATTTCCCTGTCTCTTCCAGTTTTTGGCAATAACTATTCTTGCCGTTGTGATGAGATATAACACCTGTTTCAAACATTTCCGAATCTTTTTATCTTCAATTATATTCAGTAAATAGGTTTCAGGTGTTAAAACAACATTTAAATTATATATTTCTTTTATAATATTGTGTACTTCCTTCCAAAAGTTTTTGACAATGGAGCACGTCCACCACATATGGAACAGTGATCCCTGTTCCTTTCTACATCTCCAACATTTTGCTTCATTCATATGATTCATCTTTGCTAATCTTACCGGTGGGAAGTGCCATCTATGTAGCATCTTTATATAATTTTCTTTTATATCAATACACACTGTAAAGTCCAGATCCTTACCCCATGCTCTTTCCCAATTTTCCAATTTTATATTTCTCCCAATATTTCTTGCCCATTCAACCATGTTTGTTTTAACTACCTCGTCTTCAAGCTCTGTCTTAAGACATAATTTGTATAGTTTTGTAATAAGCCCTCTATTTTCTTTTTCACTCTTTTGCATTATTATCTCCAATTCAGTTTTTTCCATATATATCCCTGTGTGCTTCACATCCTCCTTGAATTTTTCCCATAATTGTCTATACATAAACCATCCTAAATTTATTCCCTCCTGAGCCAATTGTTCCTTGCTTTTCATAGCAATCTTCCCATTCTTGTTTGTCACCAAATCCTCATATCTAAGCCATCCTTTCCCTATTAATTTACTTCTTTTCATGAATGCTTCATGCGGTGAGGTCCATATAGGTAAGTGTCTATATAGTTTCTCTTTATACTTCACCCAAATTTTTAGTAGTGTTCTTCTAATTATATGGTCATTAAAAGTTTTATTTTGTTTGAGTTTTCCATAGCATAAATAAGCGTGCCAACCAAAGTTCACATTAAATCCCTCCAAATTTAGTAAATCTTCATTTTTAAGCTTAATCCATTCTAAAACCCATTCTAGACAATTTGCATGGAAATATAGTTTAAAATCAGGTAGTGCGAGTCCCCCCCTCTCTCTCAGATCAGTCATATTCTTCCACTTTATTCTTGGCTTCCTTCCGTTCCAAATAAAATTTAGAATATCCTTTTTCCATTGATTAAAAATTTTTTCACTTAATATAATGGGTAAATTCTGAAAATAAAACATCATTTTCGGAAGCACGCTCATCTTAATTAATGAAATTTTCCCCAATAATGATAGTTTTAATTTTGCCCAATTTGCTAGTTTTATCCTAATCTGATTCCATGTTTTTTTATAGTTATTTTCGAACAGTTCTGAATTTTTATTTGAGAGCTCAATTCCTAAATACTTTATCTTTTTCTGGATTTGTATACCAATCTCCTCTTGAAGCTTCTTCCTTTTCCCTTCCTCCATATTTAGAGCTAGCAGCGCCGATTTATTTCTATTCAATTTTAAACCCGCCCATCTTCCATATTGTTCGATGATTTCTATTACTTTTGGTATACTCTTTGATGGTTCTTCTGTTACTAACGCGATGTCATCTGCATAAGCCAGTATTTTTATTTCGTTTCCTTTTATTCGTGCGCCTCTTACTTGTTTTTCTGTCCTTATTTTCCTACATAGAATCTCTAAACACGTAATAAAAAGTAGAGGAGAGAGAGGGCATCCCTGTCTTGTTCCCTTTTCAATTTTAAATTCTTCAGTTTTACTTCCATTTATTATTATTTTAGCTTTTTGGTCCTTATATATTTGTTGTATCCATGCCAAAATATTCTCTCCCCAATCTAATTTTTTAAACAATTCTAATAAAAATGTCCAATTTAAATTATCAAAAGCCTTTTCGGCGTCTGCAAACAATATCACCGCTTCTTTCCCTGGGTTCTTTTCGTAGAATTCGATCAAATTAATAATTGTTCTCATGTGTTGTTTTGTATGCCTTTTTGGTAAGAATCCGCACTGATTTTGGTGTATCCAATTTATAAGTATTTTCTTAATCCGTTCGGCTATTATACTTGCAAAAATTTTGTAATCGCAATTTAGTAAAGATATCGGCCTGTAATTTTGTTTGTTTGTCTTATCCTTATCTTCCTTTGGGATTAACACTATATTGGCCTCCTTCCACGTGTCTGGGATTCCCTCCTCTCTTATATTATTTAAAGTTTTTTGATAAAGATCCTCCAATTCTTGGCTGAAGATTTTATAGAATCCAGCTGAAAAGCCATCTGGGCCAGGCGATTTCCCATTTTTCATTTTATTAATTGCCTGTTTAATTTCCATCTTAGTTATTCTACTATTTAGTTGTTTTTTCATTTCAACCGTTATATTTAATTTTTGAACATCTTCCAAATATTTCTGAATCTTCTTTTCCATCTCATTACATGCTGGTTGCCTTCCATATAACTGTTGAAAATAATTCAAAAATATTCTTTTAATTTCTTTCACTTCTGTACACAACTTTTGGTTTTCTTTTATTTCGCATATCATGCTTTTCTCCTTTTTCTTTCTTACTTTCTTGGCCAGGTATCTGCCTATCTTGTTCCCAAATTCAAAGTGCCTCTGTTTTAAAAATTTCATATTTTTACACAATTCTTCATTTGATTTACTCTCCAATTCTTTTTTCAACATTGTCAGTCTTTTCGTTAATTTTTTATTTTCGCCCTTAGATTTTATTAATTCTTTCTCTAGTTTTTGAATTTTTCCTGAAATTTCAGTAATTTCATTATTTCTTTTCCTTTTCTTTTCTGAGCTTTTCTTTATTATAAATCCTCTTATCACCGCCTTCATCGTGTCCCATATTACTTTCATTTTCATGTTTGGATCCAGATTCTCTTTCACATAATATTTTATTTGTTCTTTAATCTGATTTTTAATTTTTTCATCTTTTAATAAATTCTCATCTAATTTCCAGGTAAATTCTGTTTTCCTTTGTTTTAGTTCCAATACAATTTGATTGTGGTCCGACATCTTGTTAATCTTTATCTTAACATCTTTTATTTCCTGAGTTATTTTTTTCGATATAAAGAACATGTCGATTCTCGAGGCCGATTTGTGTGGGTTTGAATAAAATGTGTAATCCTTTAAATTCTGAAATTTAAATCTCCAGGGGTCAATTAGTGAAAAATGTTCTTGTAATGTAAAAAAATTTTGGGGCAATTTTCCTTGTTGGTCCTTAATTTTCTTCTTAGATTGTCTATCTAAATTGGGATCCAGGACTCCATTCCAGTCCCCCATAAAAATGTATTGGTCGATGTTTTCAAGTTTGTCAAGTCGTTTTAACAATTTCTTATAGAATTTTCCTTTATTTTGTAGTGGTCCGTAAACACTCAATATCAAAGTCCTCTTCCCATTCCATTCGGTTTCAATTCCTATATATCTTCCATTTTCATCATTTAGCATCTCTTTGGCCGGTATATTATTCTTTACATACATAGCTACTCCGTTTTTCTTTTTCTTGTCTGCACTTATGAACGCTTGTCCTAGTTTCGGGTTTCTAATATATTTAACATCTTGTAACCTTATCCTTGTTTCTTGAATGCTAATAATCTCATATTTTTCTTTTTCTAATTCATGAAAAATCTTCTTTCTCTTAAAAATTGAGTTTATTCCCTTCACATTCCATGAAAGGAACTTCATTTTACTTTCCTGCTTCTATATCTCTTCTCCCCCTTCTTCTCCTTCTTCTTCACCCTCTCTTTCCTCCTCTTCTCTTTGTCGTTCTTCTTCCAGTGCCGCTCTAATTATTTCCAATTCCAGTTCTTTATCTGTGATTCCTCCGACCGCGCCTTTTTCCTCTTCTTGCAATTCTTTTCCCTCTGTTACTTGCGTCTGTTCATCTCTCTCACCTGGTGCTTGTCTTTCTTTACCTTTCTCTTCTAATTTCCATCTTTCCTTTTCTTTTCTTTCTCTATTTCTTACTTCCTCGTCTTTAAACCATCTATTATGAAATATTCTTGCCTTTTCTGGCGTATCTATCTTCATTTGCTTCTGTCTCCACGTAAATGATATCCCTTCCAAAGGTTCCCATTTGTACCTTATTGACCTTTCTTGTAACATTCTTGTAAGTAGTGTGTAGTCCCTTCTCCTTCTCAACGTCTCTGCGGGGACATCTTTAAAGATTTTAATCTCTGCTCCATCTATATCTACTCTTTTATCATAGCTTTCCTGAATGATCTTATCCTTTATTCTTTCCCGTATAAAGTAAACCACTATGTCCCTGGGCAGGTTACGGTTCCTCGCTGCCGTTGAGTTTATTCGAAAAATTTTGTCCACCTCCGCGTCCACATAATCAGTTGAGGTTTCTAACAACTCTGCCAGAACTGGGATTATCTTTTCATACAAGTTTTCGTTATATTGTTCCTTTACTCCGCGAATTTTAATGCATTTTTTCCTCTCTTTGACTTCTTTCAGTTTTTGTAGATTTACTTCCTGTTTCTGTACCTGTTCTAGGTCTTTGGTAATTTTTTCCACCTTTTCTGTTCTTTCTTCTAGCTCTCCCATTCTTTTATTCATTATCTTTATATCTGCCATCATTCCTTTCATTGTATCCTTCAAATCATCAATGTCTCTTTTAAAGTCTCTTCTTAATTCATCTCTTGAGTCTTAATCTCTTGTCTAATATTTGTCTCAATTCTTTGTATTGCTTCCAATACTTTAAGATTTGGGTCTGGTGTTTTCAGCTCAATTGATGCCCTTCTTATTATTGTTTGCTTATGTTCTCCCTGTCCTTGCGCCTTTTTTTCCCTTTCTCTCTCTCTTGCTGCCATCTCTCTTGTTGTCACCATTGATGTTGTATATACTTTACTCATATTTTTTAACTCCTGCCCACTCACTCTCTCAACCCCAAGGGCAAATTCTTTTTTCCTCAGAACTATCAGTCCCAAACTAGCTTTCTGCTCTCTTTCAATAACTTTCTATTTCAATTTTACCAATAAGATCTATCAATTTGGTTTCAGGGCTTTAAATGTCTGTCTTTTTGATTTCTTGAAACGTTACACTTTCCCTTTCATCCACCGCGGGTCGCTATTCCCCTTCTATCTTATTTCTTTAATATTCAGTAATAATAGCTATAGCCCTCCTCACCTCTAGGAGTCGCTGTGTTTCCCTATTACTTTTAGTTCTGCCTATTCTTCTCTTCCCTCTTTCTGCTTTCCTTTCGTTTACCTCTTCACTTCCGCTCTCCTATTTCCTGTACACCATGCGGTCCGCGTCCTTGAAAACGCCGAGCTAACAGGTAAATCTCTCCTCACAATTAGCTATTTCCCCCCTCTTCTTCTCTTTTCTCTTATTGTTTTCCAAAAACCCTTCTTTTATCAGACCCTCTTACTTCACTACCTGCCCTTTTTGCTCAAAATACTCAAGTCTCTCAAATCTTTTCAGGGCGCCCTCCGTCCGCTTCGCGTTCTCCTCTGCTTCTCGTCCTCAATATTCCTCTGCTTCTCCTCCTCGCTCCCGTCTGCTTCTCCTCCTCGATTCGTCTGCTTCTCGTCCTCGTTTTTCGTCTGCTTCTCCTCCTCGCTCCCGTCTGCTTCTCCTCCTCGGTTCGTCTGCTTCTCGTCCTCGTTTTTCGTCTGCTTCTCGTCCTCGTTTCCGTCTCCTGGGGTCTATTGAAAGGATGCCCTCTTCCCTTCCTTTCCTCTCCGAGCCGGTCCGTTCTCTACAGAAGCCCTCTTCTCTCTTCACTTCTCTCCCTTCTCACCGCACTCTCAGCACTCTCGCTTGCCGCTCTCCTCCTTACTGCACCATTCTCCCTTCATCAGGTTTCTCTTATTTTCTTTCCGGACCGTCCTCTTTCCTTCCTATATCTCCTAAGGGCTCCAGCAGTTGAATAGCCTCCCGAGAACAACTCCTCTTATTAGTCCGATTTTAAAGTCCCATAGCCCGTTTCCCTTATTCCTTTCCCCACTCTGTTAGCTCCTTCATGGGGCTCCTCAAACTTCCGATGAAGTATTGCTCTCAGGAATCTTTATCTAATCCCACATATACTTTGAAATAGATCTTCTTTCTTCCCCTTTCGGGAGTCTTAAAAGCGGGGTTGCTGCTGCGGTCTTTCTAATATGGTTTCAGCCACCACTCGCGGCCGCGGTTGCCCTTCGTCCCCCGGAGTCTCTTTGTCTCCCTCCTGAAAACAGAGGGGATCCAAGCGAATCCTCCGATATGGGGACCCCTCTGGGCTCCGTCCGGATCCCCTTTATCGGGGGGATATTTTAGCCGTCTTTCCCTGCCGAAAGTTGTTGTTGTTATTGGCTAATAAGCCCACGAGTGGTATCGCTTGTCACCTGCCTTTGTGACTTGCGACTTCTTACCCCGCCATCTTTCCCGGAAGTGCCCAGATACATAGTTCTTAACTGGCAGACATGCATTCTTGAGAGAACCTTGTGACAAACTCCATCTAATGAGAAGGATTTAAGAATGATGTGATTTAATGTCACACTTATCTTGATATTTTCCCTTTCTACAGAAGGGGGCTCTCAACACACATTGGAACATGCTTAAAAGAAATTTATTTCCCTATCCTCCCTCAGCTATTACAGAAAAAATATACAAACACAAATTCCTTACAAAGCAACTGTGAATATTTACATCTTCTCAAAACAAAACTTTAGAGTTTTTAAAGCTGTAGCAGTGGATGTCAACAGAACCTGAAAAGAATGTGGTCACATGAATGGGATGCTTTTTAAAATAGATGAAAATATCAGGCAGTAACAGACATACTGAAGAGAAATTTGCATTGCAGATATTTTCCTATCATATTTTCAGATGATTTGTACAAAGCAGCAATTGCAGTATTTTTAAATAGTGGAATCATAGAACTTTATCGCACAGGCCCTAGAATGGGCCCGTCGCGTTCCAAAAAGGGGACATAACGAGAACGGGATGGGATGAAGAACACATCTTACTGCACAGAGGAATGCCACCACTGCCACCAGACGTTCTCATCGCGTTTTATATCTGTCCCAGAGGGGACAATTTTTGAGAACTTTTCAAAAGCCTTCTAAAAAATCGCCCCCTCTGGGACAGATGTAGAATGTGATGGGAATGTCCTGCAGCAGCAGCGATGTCCCACTGTGCAGTAAGATGAGTTCTTCATCCCATCCCGTTCTCGTCATGCCCCCTTTCTGGAAAGCGACAGACCCGTTCTAGGGCCCGTGTGATAAACTTCATAGAATCATAGAGGCTGTACAGACCAGCATTGTACGCTGGCCTCAGGGCAGAGTGGAGGTGTGGCGTCCGCATGACACATGCCTCAGTATTTCCCTGATGCTGCTGTCACACCGTGCACCCAACCACATGGCGGGCAGCATCATGACACTCTTTTGGCAGTGTGTCCAGATGGTGCAGCATCAAAAGGAGTGCCGGAAAGTGCAGCCACAGCGGCAAAGTTGCCTCTTCCCCGGTGCAAAAAGGAGCAGTATTTTGCCATTCCTTTTAGCGTTGGGGAAAGGGTGGATTGGGGCTATGTCATGTAGTTGCTGCAGTCCCGATCCGGCACTGAAAGGGGCAGCAGCAAGCCACTCCAAAGGGGTGATCTGTTTAGCCCCTTAGAAACCTAGAATTGGAAGAGACCTCAAGGGTCATGTAGTCCAACCCCCTGCCATGCAGGAGCACACAATCAAAGCACCCTCAACAGATGGCCATCCAGCCTCTGCTTAAAGATCTCCAAAGAAGGAGCCTACACCACTCTCTGAGGGTTCCACTTCTGAACAGCTCCTACTGTCAGGAAGTTCTTCCTAATGTTGAGTTCAAATCCTTTTCCCTGTAGCTTGCATCCGTTGCTCCATGTTTTAGGAGATTATCATACAGCAAAGTCCCACTGGAATAGACATGGGATCTAAAAGTGAAAGACAGATCCTATTGCATTGATCCGTGGCTAGGCAGTAGGCAGCCCATATGCAACCCGGCTTCTCCAGGCTACTCCCACAGCTTTTCAAAAATGTTTTTGATCCCATGTGAAGTCAAAGGCTTTGACAGTTGGCAGCCACAGTTTTTTGTTGGTGTTGAAGGCTATGATGCCATGTTCGAGAAGAGTTTATTCCTGATGTTTCACCAGTAGCTGCGGCTGGCATCTTTTTGATCTTGTTCTTGAAAAGCTGAAGGAGAAGCTGAGAGAAGCCCAGGTTGTATATAGATTGCCTACTGTCCGGCCATGGAGCAATGCAATAGGATCTATCTTTGAGTTATAGATCCCACATCTATTCCAGCGGGACTTTACTGTGCAATAATCTCCTTAGCCTCTGGAATAGCAGAAAACAAGCTTGCTCTGTCCTCAACATGAGGCCTCTTCAAATATTTAAACAGAGCTATCATATCACTTCTTAACAGTATCTTCTACAGGCTAACCATATTCAGCTCCTATGTCACTCCTCATAGGGCATAGTTTCCAAAACTTTCACCATTTTGGTCACCCTTCTCTGGATACGCTTCAACTTCTCAACATCCTTTTTGAATTGTAGTGCCCAGAACTGGGTGCAGTATTCCAAGCGAAGCCTGATTAAAGCGGAATAGTATGGCACTATTACTTCCCTTGATCTAGAGTCTGAACTTCTATTGATACAGCCTAAAATCATATTGGCCTTTTTAGCTACCACATCACACTATTGACTCATGTTCACCTTGTGGTCATCTAGGATTCCTACATCCCTTTCACATGTACTGCTGTCAAGCCAGGTGACCTCCATCCTATATCAGTGCATTTCATTTTTTTCCCTCCCTAAGTGTAGTACCTTACATTACTCCCTGTTGAAATTCATTTTATTAGTTTTGGCCCACTTTTCTAATCTATTAAGGTAGCAGTAGTAGCAGCAGCAGCAGCAAAAATAGGATATGGAAGAAGAGGAAGAGGAACCTTGTGTTTCCAAACTGATAATGCTCTATAGAACTTAATATGGGAGAAACTAGACCTGAGCTACATCTACAATGCAGAATTAATGCAGTTCGGCACCACTTTTAACTGCCACAGCCCAATGTTATGGAATTCTGGGATTTATAGTTTTGTGAAATATTTAGGCTTCTCTGTTAAAGTGCTCTGGTGCCACAGAAAACTACGAATCTCAAGATTCCTCAGGATGGAGCTATGACAGTTAACATTGTGTCAAACTACATTAATTTTGCAATGCAGCTGCAACCTTATATCTCTACAAGGTTAGCAGACGTATAGGCCCAAGCTACATATAACTCTTGGCTGAATTGTCAAAGATTTCTGCAAGCAAGGAATTCAAACATCTAGCCACCCAAAACAAACTTATTCTTCTTCAGAACCCTGCTGGATGTGAAGGGAAGAGGAGGCAACTAGAAGGTTAGCAGAGAGGTGGCTGAGGGAGAGGAAAAGAGAGAGATTGTGAAGCCAAGAGTAAGAGAGAAAAGCAATGGCCTGCCCATGTTTTGTTCTGTTTCTGCACACCATTAATATTGCTACTGTGTTTCCTCACAATTCCCCTGAAGAAATACAACCCTCAACAGAAAAATGGTTCCTTACTTCTGCCACAGGAGAACATTGCCACAGAACTTGTTACTTACCAGATGTACAACAATTTCATAATAGAACAAGATAGAGGAAGTCAATGCACCAAGTTATATTAAATGCAGATATAAAATTAGTGTCAAGACCAAACAAAGGGGGAGTGGAGGTGGAATTACAACATGAAACAGTGAATCACCAAAGAAAATTGGGATGTCAAATGCATGCAATAAATTAGTACAATACAAATGTAGACAGAATTTAATAATTTACACTTTTTGAAAAAATACAGAAATATAGACATTAAAAAGGTATTACATCTAAAATATTGTGCTAAGTACTAAAATAATGCATTCTATCCAAATTATATTAGAAATATGAAACATTCAAACAATTTCAACCTAAATCTTTGCCAGTGGTATGAAATATACTTTTCTTCAATAGACAAAGTTCTAGACCAGCAGTTCTCAACCTGTGGATTGCAACCCCTTTGGGGGGGGGGGTCAAATGCTCGTTTCACAGGGGTCGCCTAAGACCATCAGAAAACACATATTTCCGATGGTTTTAGAAACCGAGACACCCCAATTTTATGATTGGCGGTCACTACAGCATGAGAAACTGTATTAAAAGGTCACAGCATTAGGAAGGTTGAGAACCACTGTTCTAGACAATATTTTTCAGTTGTTTGATTATTGTAGAAAAATTACCACTGACAAATCAGGTTGAAATGAATTTGGTTGTGTCATCATATTTTTAAATGTGGCTTGGATGTGTTACAATATTTTAGTGTGGTGGCCTTCCGGTGTGAATACATTAGTATTGCATTAATTTTAGAGATTATACATTTTTAGTGTCTCTGTTTCTAGACATTTTTTTGTATAATTTGTATTTTTCTTATTTCTTTTATACCTTCTGTATCCCAGTTTGTATGGTGATCCATTAAACTAACACATTTCAGGTTCATTATGCAAAGACACTCTGTATATCTTTATTTGGCTTTACAAAACCCCAAAACTTTCAAGATCAAATAATTTTCTTCATCAATGATTGGTGTCCTCTTTATAGGTTGTTATGGTTTGCTTCTTTCTTTTTTAAACATTCCTGGAACCTATATTGCATATCATATTAGAAATGATGACCCATAATGAACAGAAGTACAAGTACAAGACAAAGTGGAGGAAGAAAAAAGGGAATGGAGAGAATGAGAAGAGGAGGAAAGAATTGCCACAGACAAAGTACAGTGGTGGCACAGCAAATTTCTTCATCAAATCAGTAACATTTCATGATGAAGTAGGCTAGCTGATCCTGATTATTTATCAGAGACCTGGTCCATTATCAGAGCTTCTCTCTTCTGATTGTGTTTCATATTTTTTCTCCAAAATTCATTACCTCACCAGAAAAGGTGTTACAAATAGACTGGGATTTTATTAGGAAGTTCCACATTCAACCAACTTTCGAAAACTCTTCCGGAATGTATCATCTAAAAAGGCATAAAGGAATGGATTGAAACAGCTGTTAGCATAACTCAGTGTGGTGATAAAATAGGAGATTCCAATAATTAGTGGGGTTGGGGGAATATCTGTAGTCAGGGCTACAACAGTGCTGAGGTGATAGGGGGTCCAACAGAACAGACAAACTGCCAAAATGATCAGCACCATTATTGTCACTTTCTTTTTTGCTTTGTCCAAGGCTTTGGCATTACTGTGGAGGCGCATATGTCTTAACTTGTAGAGCATGGTGCTGTACAGGATGCAAATGGTAGATACAGGGATGGCAAAACCCAAGATCAGGGTGTAGAGGCGACTCACTTTCCACCAGAAACTCTCAGGACTGGGAAAAACAAAGACACATTGGGACCGCCCCTCTTCAGTATGTATCTGGGCAAAGATGCTAAATGGCAAGATAATGATTGTGACCAAAACCCAGATGCACAGACTCACTGTCTTGGCAGCCCTGTAGGTGCGATAGGATATTTTCTTTGATTTGACAGTGGCCACCACTACCAGGTATCGATCAATGCTCATGATGGTTAGAAAATAAATGCTTGAAAAAATGTTATACTGGTCAATGGAGATAATCAGTTTGCACATGAATTCACCAAAGGGCCACTGAAGAAGCAGATAATCTGCAATGTTAATAGGAAGCACCAAAGTGAAGAGTTCATCAGCAATTGCCAGATTTAGGATGAAAATGTTGGTGACTGTCTTCATTTTGGGAGCCTTTAAGATAACATAAATGACAGCAGAATTTCCTGTGAGTCCCACAGCACAGATCACAGAGTAGATGATGGGCATAGCAATATAGTACTTGGGAATCAGTTGTGGGTCTGACACATTATACCAAGAGTGTCCCCTCCTGTAGCAACCAATATCCACATCAGTACAGGAAACATTCAATTCAGGTTGAGATGAAAAATTATCCATTGTCTTGAGTCACAAGGAACACTTTCCTCTGAGAAATGCTGTTTAGTTTAGGTTACGTTGATAGTCTTGGACCTTTTTACAAAATTTTGTATGTGAGATCAATCCATTTGAAAAGCCTTGCATCAGAGATTTGTTTCAAATCCATTATTCTTGCAGCTGGTTGAAACAAGCAAATTTGCATGCAAGTTACTTTGCCTAGCACTTTCCTTTTCTTTTACCTAAACCCATAGTGCAGCCCATCACTCAATGAGTTGCTTGCTTCATGCTTCTTTTTAATCTTTCCACTTTAGATCACTCCTACTGTCCAGATGTCCTAAGGCAAATAAAGTTTAAATATAAGTAAGTTTCAACATTTCCTTGACTTTTTTAAAAAATAAGCTCAACAGTGCCATGAAATATATATACAATGTTTATTATTAAGCCCAAAATAGGCTTGCTTCTCATCTTTTAAAAAATCATTTTGTTTCCTTGCATGGCATAGAGATAATACATTGCAGATATTACTGTGTGGGCAAAATAAAATACAGTTGTGGTTTTTTTTTAAAGAATCCTAAATGAAACTCTTTCCCATCTGCATGCTGGTTACATCTCTATCCTGCTCATTCACTCATAGGTATATCTCTCCCAACTATACATGTGCTTTTTAGCATATGCAATATAGCCTGAATCATTAGTTAATCTTTAGGATCTTTCCCTTACCTTGATAATCATGGCTCTGTTTTCCTTTTCTGCATCCTTTTGTGATTCCTCTGCTGTGGAGGCTCAGTAGCATGCTGCAAATCCCAAGCGTAGTGCTGTGATGCTGAAATACTGGACAGCTCCTCAGTAGCTGCGTCTCTGAACTGTTTCTATGAGCTTGAGTTCTGAGTGGCTCCTTCCAAATCCTATTCTCATTTCCTGAGGTGGAAAACAGAGTACAGGTGCTACCATAGTATGGATGATTTCAGCTTACAGGTCAATTAGCAGACCAGCAGGTTCATATTATCTCTTTTGCTGCTGCTGTTGTTGTTAAAGATCTGTTTCCTCAGAAGTTGCTAACAGCTTGATGTGGCAGCAGCTGGGACAGTTGCCAATTCCTTGTTAATTTCTTCATTCTATATCTGATTGTGAAAAAAAAATCAGTTTGCTTTTAATAATGCAACTTTTCCTGTATGGAAAGGGGAAAATATAGCAGATTCCTCTTGTTATGAACTTAAGGTTCAGTGTCATTAAATGACCCACTTTGATTGAATGAGAGCACAAGTGTCTTCACACTGTTTGTTATCTTTATAGACCTAAATCTCTTTGGTCCCATGTTGAGAGATTTACACACAGACACACACACACACACGTGCATAGATATATGATTAAGTTATTATTCCTCCCCTATATTAGCTGCTTGTTATTAAATGACCAACCCCCCCCCCAAAAAAAAACCTACGCTCCACTATCTTTAGGTTTTTCTCGTAGGAAATATTCTGAAACATCAGAGTACTGCATAGCAGTCTATTGCATTTAGAATAAGCTATTCATGGCTAGACTCCAATAGTTTTCAAGTATAAGTGAAAGTAAAGGTTTTGAGGCTAAATAATTCAGGGCAGAAATTCCATCTGAAGCTCTGTCACCTTTTGTAAGGTGTCCAGCCATGAATTACTTCACCTAATTATTTTCACTCATACTTGAAAACTGCTGTACTGCAATTTTTAGTTGAGGATACAGTTGTAGCAATAGGCCAGATAATCCTTTTCTGTCACACTTACCTATAAAGTCAGATGAACACCAAGAATGTAACAGTGTCTAGCACTGTTAAACAGAAAATGGGGTCCCAGCACTGTAAGCTTTCATGGCATCGCATGCCTTACTTTACTCCCATCCTACTCTCAAGAGACTGTGTGCAACCCATCTCTGCTTTATAGATAAGGAGAGGGTGGAAGAGTGTTGACTGAGATGAATTACTGTTGCTTTATCACTGTATAGGAATAATTATGCCAGTATGGGGTGGAGTTATGTTTCCTCAACACTGACAATGTGATACTTCATTTTATTGGCTGTTACACTCATAACTCTGTAGAAATGTAAAAATGCTATTTATAATATTTAGAATACATGCCACAGAGATAGACAGTGATTTGTGGATCTGGCATTTAAGGAGAAATCTGATATAAATGCATTTGCAAGAATTTATTGCCACTTATGGCAGTGGTTTGCAAGTACTTTATAACTACACTCTGGGATTTACAGATCACCAATTTGTGCCAGCCTGTAGGAGGAGCCCTCCTAGATGGTGCACAGGATCATGTCGCAGCCCTGGCACTACATCTAGATGATGCAGCGCCAAAAGTGTGTCCAAAAGCCATGCCGCCATGGCTATGATGCCCTTTCTGGGGCGTAAAAAGAACCTGCTGTTTGTGGGTTCTTTTTGTACCAGGTTGGGGGGTGTGGCATGTGGTTGCTGTGCCCCCAACTCAGCACTTCTAAGGGTGGCGTACAGCCCCTCTGTTACTTTTTCATTAACAGCCATCCTTGCTGATCCTAAAGGTTGGTTTCCTTTTATTCACTTCTGTTTTGGTTTACTGTAAGATTAGATATCTGCAAGGCCCCTTTGCATCCACCAAAGCCATTGGGGGCAAAGTACCCACTTCATCTCCAAAATGTTAAAATTTCCTCCCCCAAAGAGCAATAGAATCCATGCAAAACTTGTAAGTTGTGTGGTGGGTTATTCTGCTATATTCCTGTCACTTCCAGTTTTGAAAAAGGGGTTTAAAAGATTTGTATTGGTTACCAATACATTTCCAACCTGAATTAAAGGTGGTGGTAATGACATTCAAAGCCCTAAATTTCTTGTGACTACAATATTTGAAGGAATACCTATCCCTATATATAACTGCACAAACTTTGCTGAAGGGACCTTTCTCTGTGTCCCTTAGTCAGGACAGTACACTCTGGGATACAGTCTTCTCTGCTGTGGCACCTCAGTTATGGAATATCTTCCTGTTAAAGACCCAACTGTTACTTTCATAAATAATTATAAATAAATAATTTTAGATGAGCTCAAGGGGCAGAAAACAATACTGGCATAACTTCTTTACCTTCTAGGAGAAAAAAAAACCAAGGTGGCATTGCAGTTGAACGGGAGCCCTACTGGTGCTGGACTAGTTTGTATCTGGTATGCAACTTGGAGCACCAATGGGAATCATAGTGGAAAAATCCAGAAAGGATTGGCCACACTGTGGGAGCAGATCCACCAGTATCCCTGGAGAGAACGTATTAGATGAAGAGGTGGCATGGTTTACAAAAGTCACATAATGGTCAAACACATAACCTTGCATACATGGAAACCCAAGACCTCCCTGTGATATATATATGCTTAAAGGATGCAGGCTTTATTATTCTGTTGTTCCTTCCCTGCCAAAGTCAGAGTATAGCTATTGTAACCTTTCCAGACACCTGATAGAAAACCTGTGGTGAATTATCTATACTTAGAACAATGCTTTCTAACAAATCTGCCCTGGCTCAAGGAATGAATCTACAAACATTACACTTCCTGAGTATCAGAACTTGGATTCAAGATCTTTCAACACTACCAACCCCCTACCCTCCACTATTATATATTGAGATGCAGAAAGTGAAGGAAAAAGTAAAACAACAGGCATAGTTTTCTTGAATTATGTAACAGGACTCTCTCAATATCAGCAGGGGCAGACTGTAATGCACATGTCAATGAACAACATTGTTTTACTCTTTATCTTCTGTTCCCACTCTTTCCTCTCTTCTCCTCCCCTCTGACTATTCTCTTTGCTTCCTCTCCCTCTTCCCTCCTTCCATGTACTTTTCTATGAATACTGAATAGTAAGAAGCAAATTGCACAAAGTAGAAGCATGTAATTGCAAAATACGAAGTGGGAGTGGGGGTGGTGGAGGAGAAAATAGGAACTTATAATTTAAAAAACACCTAGAAAACCAAATAATGTCAAAGAATAAATAAATAACATGGCACATGGGAATCTTGCCCGAGCATTTCACAAACTATCAGAACGAGGGTCAGGGTAGATACAACCAGTGGTGTCATTCATCCAGCTTGCACTGGTTTGCCCAAACCAATTTCTGAAATTTGTCAGGTTAACTGAACTGCTTGTTGTGGGGTCAGAAAATGGAGCATTTCTGTTCACCTTCCCCCTTTGACTGGTACATGCTTTGATTCATTTCCAGCTACTCTCTCTAGTAACAGCAGCAGCAACATGTCAAAAACTTTCCTGGCCAACCCCACCTCTTCTCCAGCAATATGTGCTGTCACAGAAAGCTAAGGAAGGCAATTGTCCCCTTGCAGGCAGCACCCATTGGGAAAGGAAAGGCTGGCAAGAAAGGAGGGAAGGAGGAAGAGTTATCTGGAGAACATTCAACCTGATCCCTCCCTCTACCCAGCTGCAGTCAAGTGCACAACAACACACACTTCTCCAATGATGAGTCATACAACAATTGAAATTTTTTTGGTTATCATGTACATATTTGGGCAAAAATATTACAACAAATTATTAGTTATTTTAGATGACACTACTGGATACAACAACCATTCACACAATTAACAATTACTATATGTGAATGGATTTTAAAAGGCAAATTACAGACCTGAATCTCTTGTGACCTGTTGTAGCCAGTGGCTGGAGGAAGAAATATAGAGCTTTAAATTTTGTTGA
This sequence comes from Sceloporus undulatus, assembly GCF_019175285.1. NCBI lineage: Eukaryota > Metazoa > Chordata > Lepidosauria > Squamata > Phrynosomatidae > Sceloporus > Sceloporus undulatus. Next base: position 198,190,180 of record NC_056525.1, on the reverse strand, counting down.
GCTTCTTTGTTGGACTACTAGTCAAACTGGCCCTTTGTGTGTTTGAAACTGCACAGGGGAAATTGCTCCCATTAGTTGTAGGAAATTCTAATTATGGGAATAGAGTCTCATCTAATTACTGTAGAACCAGAAGGAAATATGTTTTAAAGAGTTGGAATTTTAGCATTATGTTTAAGCTGTTAAAACTGGAGTTTTAATATAAAGCCATTAGTCTTCGCCCACAGCCACAAAGGAAAACTAACATAAACAGTGACTCATTAATTTACAGGAAGATCTTTAGCATGTTTACCAATCTGTAAGTCCCAATGAGCTCAGTGGAGTTTCTTCTCCATTAAATATGTTTAGAATTTCATCCTTGAATCTTTAAGGTACCATCTTTATGCTCTAGTCTAGAACATGAACAGAATGCAAAACAATCTTTAGCCTTAAGCTAAAGCACATAATGAAGTTAGGTTTACAGTTGGTAATTATTGTGATTAAATTGTTTGGATATTCTAAAGCTTAATCTGCTCTTTTCTGAAAACAGATATTTTAAAAATATACCAGTTGAGTTCTTTGATTGGTTTTGTTTTGCCGTGACCTTTGGTCAATTCAAAATAAATTACAAGTTCTAATAGGCATACAATGTTCTTTGAGTTTATATAATTATTTCTCCCCTCAATCAATGTCTTGCAGCAGTAATGGACTGGATGAGGGAAAACAAGCTCAAGCTGAATCCAGACAAAACAAAAGTACTTACGGTAGGGGGCCCCAAACCAGGTATCGGGCCACAACCTCCAGTTCTAGAGGGGCTCACGCTCCCCTCAAAGGACTGTGTTCTCAGCTTAGGGGTGCTTCTTGACTCGTTGCTTCAGATGAGAAATCAGGTGAATGCAATGGTCAAGAGTGCCTGTTATCACCTCCGGCTGATACGTCAGCTGCGCCCTTTCCTGGAACTGGAACGGGGTGACCTCGAAACTGTAGTACATGCACTGGTAACCTCAAGACTTGATTTTTGCAATGCGCTCTACATGGGGCTACCCTTGTGCCTAGTCCAGAAACTTCAACTGGTACAAAATATGGCAGCCAGATTGATTACAGGAACAACTAGGAGTGACCATATTACACCTATATTGAAATCACTCCACTGGCTGCCTATTCGTTTCCGGGCACAGTACAAGGTGTTGGTCATTACCTTTAAAGCCTTCCATGGCTTGGGCCCAACCTGCTTAAGGGATCGCCTCCTTCCATATAATCTGCCCCATACCCTCAGATCCTCTGGGAGGAATTTGTTGCAGTCCACAAAGACCAGATTGATGGCAAACTCTCAGAGGACTTTTTCCGTGATCGCTCCCACCTTATGGAATAGCCTGCCAGACGAGATCCATCAAATTGCCAACTTAGAGAGCTTCAAGAAAGCTGTCAAGACGGATCTCTTCCGGCAGGCCTTCTCAGAATAGAACCCGGCCATGTAACGCTCCCCCCACAGACATATATAAGTGAAGACTTGACCCACCATTATTTTATTATCGTACTGTTTTTATATTTTATCATTTGTCATTTTAATACATAGAATTGTTTAATCCTTTTTTAACGGGGGGTTGTATATATTGTATTTTTTTAAAAAAGGTTGTACGCCACTTTGATTGTGGTAACAAAAAGCAGGATATAAATTAAAATTTATTATTATTATTATTATTATTATTATTATTATTATTAATGGACTTATTGCTATGACATTTTCTTTCTCTAGCAGTGCTATTTCTCAACATATGAAGTGATAATGAAGGTTGAAATCCTATGCATACTTGATTTCTAATTAAACTTGCATAGGATTGGGTAGGGTGCCGACTGATTATTGCTTATGCACCTGAACATGGATTATACTGAAGGAATGATTGAGTGAATGATTCCAGCAATGTGCATACCTCAGCAAAAATATTTTAATTCACCTCTAACATGGGTTCTGAAAACATTATGCTGAGTGTGCAAAAGGACTCCTCAGAATCCATAGCAATTACCTTTTTTCTGAGATCCAACATTACTGCAATATAGCATAAATAGCCAGCAGTGAAACTACATTCCTCTTATGTTATAGGATACCACTGTGGCACAACATAAGTTAATCAGTGCTATATTCACATGAATGAGACCCTGTTGCATGATTGCATTGTGCAATGTGATCTGCCTTGGGCTTCTGAATGCCTTGCAGTGGGGACTCAGACCCATTACAGACTGTGCAGAGACTCATCTTCCCCATCCACACTGATACATACTTTGCATGTATAACTCCTCTTCTGCCCCCATCACCTAGATATAACATTTCATAATGTCCAGTTGAAGCATTCTGCATGCATAACACAACATGCCTGTGTATGTCACTAAAAAGATGCAGAATCTTATAATCATGGATCAGATATTTAAGCCAGATCTTTTAACAGTTGCTGTTGTTATATTTATTTATCTCCCATCTTCCTCCCAAAATTGGGACTCGAGGTGGCTTACACTTTAAAAGAGAAAGAATTAAAAACATACAGAAAGTGCACATTAAAATAGAATTGAACTAGTCACAATAGTCAAATCTCTAGATTAAAGACTAAAATGGAATTTAAAAGATTAAAAAGGTATTACAAACAGTTCAGTAAATAAACAATAAAGTAACCCCTTTAAAATCTTTCTGTATTAAAAGTCTGTTGTAATGAAAAGGCTTTGGACTGTCAAGAACAGCAGGATGGGGGCCATCCTGGCATTCCTGGGAAGGAAGATCCAAAGTCTAAGGGCAGCCACTGAGAAGGTCTTATCTAATGTACTCACCAACTCTGTTTGTGACAGTGGTGGGACTAAGAGAAGGGCCTCTCTTGATGATCTCAGGGCTGGAGCAGGCACATAGAGGGAGATACGGGACACTAGTTAGCCTGGACCTGAGCTATATAGGTCACAACCAGCACTTTGAATTGTGCCTAGAAACAAACTGGGAGCTAGTGGAGCTGTTCCCCCCCCCCTTTTAATTTCAATTCATTTTATAATGATATAAAAGTATATAAGTATATAAAGATACAAAAGAAATCATAATTACAAATTACAGATGTTGACAACGTCATGCCTACCAACTTCTCTGCCTAGAACTTAATATGAGATGAGGGTGATATTCTAATATTTATCTAACCTTGCTAAAAAGTTTCTAAACTATTCCAACATATTCTATAGATACTTTTGCCGCATGTAGTATATTTTACCAAGTTTCCATATTACCATTTGCCAGATTCTACACTGACTCTATAATAACTTAATCTACTGTCTCTCTTCCTATAATTTGAATACTTTCTGCTCATTTCAACTCTTTTTTTCTTGATATTTTGTGTGTGTGTGTGTGTGTGTGCGTGCGCGCGCACACATGCACGTGCATGTTCTCTCTTTCATTCCTGCTCATGTTGTGTTAACAGTGGAACTGTTTTAACAGGGGAGTGGCATGGTTCCTGTACAGAGGTCCTCCTTTTCCCAGTCATGCCCTACATTTCAGCTTTATATTCAGGGGTCTCAGAAGAATTCCAAAATGTCCTCTATACTGAGCCATAAAACCTGTCCTTGTGTAATCCAGTGCCTCAGCAGGCAGGCAAGAGGTAGTTCAACAAATTTATTACTGCCATTGCTGCTGGAAATGGCTTGTTAGTTTTTATCTTGTCATGCCATCGTTCATACTCAGAAGCCCTCCATTGCTGCATCTGACATGGAAACACATCACTAAACAGCCAGGGTTTGCTGCAGAGTTTCCAGGAAACTCCTCACCAAACCAGGTGTCAAATTACCCTGGGGTAAATACTGTTCACCCCAGACACCAGATCTATGTCCAGTCTGGAAAGGTCAGGCTCAATCCTTGTCCTGGTGTTTTGGCCTGCATCATCTAAACTGGATGGCCAGAGGCTCAGGGGAACATGGGTGTGGACAACCCCAATGTTAGGGCTGTTTTTTTAAATTTCTCACTTTTTCATTCTCTGGACTAAATCTAGAATGACTCTAGGTGTACAGCAAAATAAAATTTTCTTCTTTTCCCTTCCCCTCTAAAGCACTCAAAGCTGCCTGAAAACTGACTCTGAAATAGTTTTCCAACTTCTGGGGGGGGGGGGGGTAACTGCAGTGGGAAGGGAAAACCAGCCCCTTCCACATTCACTGTTATGCAAGCAGTCGTTCAGTGCTGCATCTTACCTTGTTGACTGTTTAAACTAAAAGATCACATGAACATTCAGATGTATTTTATGTTCTTCCTTCATAAGTATATTTTTTCTATACATTTTGTCCAATGAACACATTTTTGTCAGCATTTCTGCTGACAAAACACATTTTGTCAGCATTTTGCACTATTAATTTTTGTGTGCATTCTCCCCAATATATGCATTTTGGGTTTATTCTTTTTGATGAGAACATTGATTTTGAGGAGTATGGGGCTGTACAGATGTCTGAATGCACGCATGCCCAAAATGGTGATGGGAGAGCACAGAGTGTGCAGACACTCCGATCTCCCAAGACCTAATTTTGGATCCAGGCTGCCACAAAGTGCTGGTCTGTACTGGGCCTTTGATTATTGATACATGCTTGAATCCATGTATAAAAAAAATCTGTGGATAAGAAGGGCCAACTGTAAGCAATAACACAAATCCTAAAAATGTCAGAGTCCATGTGGTATATTGGTTTGAGTGTTGGGCTAGGACTCTGGGACAGCAGGGTTTGTAGCCCTGGTCAGCCATGGAAATCTATTGGGTGACCCTAGTCAAATCATAATAGCTCATCTTCTAAAGAAGGCAATAGTGTCCTCCCTCTTAAGACATCTTGCCAAGAAAACCCCCTTAATAGGTTCACCTTAGCATTCCTATAAGTTGAAAACAACTTGAAGTTGAACAACAACAATTCTAAATATAAAGAGTGTGTGTAAACATCTTTAATGTTTTATAACACAGAACTTTTTTATTAGTAACAGGAGTAGAAACATCAGCTAAAATTAAAATTAAAACCAAATCAGCAAAAGACCTTGAAATTTTTATAAGTATACCTGACTAGATAACAGTTGAATGAGGGGAACAGAAGCATAAAGCAGATGCTAACAAATACAGAACCATGTAAATCACTCCATAATTAATAAAGTTTTATTGATGTACCAGAATCCTGTAGTCATTATCCTAAAGTAAAAGGTGAAGGGAGACCATCTGTAATATAGGTCATATTTTTTTCAATTAGAGCACAAAAACTAAGGTAGAAAAACAGTGTGTAATCCAAAGTTGTTGAACTAAACAGGTGCTGGAAAATAATGGCCTAAATAAGTTCTGTGAATATCCTGTCATAATCACCAGCATTTATGAAAGACAGTCTTCTTGTTTGTGGAGGAGACTTGACTGTTTGGATACAAACAGTGCTTGACCATTTAATTATAAGACACATACATATCTCACTTGGGAATATGGAAGTAAAAAAAATAAAAATGCCCAGAACAGTCTGTTCAGTTCATGCCCACATAATTGGAACAGTTTGTGTTCTCATTAGTCAGAAAAAAAGAGGAAGTCAACAAACAGATATCAAGTTTCCTCATTGCTGCAGAAGTTTGCAAACTATCACACCATTCTTAAATGTCTGTCATCATGAAGGACATCTCCCACTCATTAAAACTTTCTAAAGTTGGCTTGACATTGATTATCAGAGACAAGGCAATTGAAACTGATGGCACCTGGAACCAATATTAAAGCACCAGCCCAAGAGGCAGTCCAGGAGATGTGCTGTGTACCTTCTGCCATCCAGTCTGCCCCCATTCCCATAGTACTGGTGTCTATTTTAAAACTTTAACTAGTAAAGTATATTCAGTAGCTGCTATGATACTGAAAGATAATAATATTTTAAGCAGTTAAAACTAAATAACCTTCAACTGATCAAGCTTGCTGTAATGTTAGTAGAATAATCAACTCACCAGAAAGATCATTTGTTTATTTTATTTAGGTATGAATTGCATTTATACCCTGCCTTATTCCTCAAAATCTTCTTCAAGGTGAATAACCATAATCCTATATGGAAGCAATACACATATTACAATGCTCTCTTTCCAGGAACTGATTTTTAATGATCAGCTGGAACCTAGGAGGGGGTGCTGAAAAGTTCTTGGCCTGACTCACTTCCCAAAATCAGAGTGTAATTTTGTTACTGTAGCTTGAAAGAGTGTGCTTTTGTTTTGTGAAGTGCCAATTTTCAGAATCATAGCTCTAATTTCTGATACTGTAGTTGTTTTTTTCATATCATTGATAGAACTGTGTCAATGAAAGGTGTGGAATCTTCAAGTGCTGAAATCCAGGCTGTCATAAAGTTCCTGTTCCCACAGAAGAATGCACCAAAGGAAATTCATGAGTGTATGATGCAAACATTGAGTGACAAGTGCCTGTCATACTTAATTGTGAAGAAGTGGAATGTCAATTTTTAGCATGGACATTTTGAGATGCAGCAAGGTCTGGAAGGCCTTCCACAGTCTCAGCTCCTGAAATTGTTGAGGATGTTCATGACCTAATTTTGGCAGATTGGTGAATCTCAGCTAAAATGATTGCTGAGGCAGAGAGATATCCCAAGAACACATTGTGTGTATCATTCATGAGCAGTTACCTATGTCAGCCAAGTAGGTACCAACATGTTTGAACGCTGACCAGAAATTGAGTAGATACCTCCATGTTTATTTTGCAGCATTTGGGGTGATCTAGCAATAATTATTTGGAAAGACTCTTCATTAATGATGAACCATGGTTACATCACTATGATTTGGAGGCCAAACAACAGTCCTTACAGTGGCAGCACTTGGGTTCTCCATGGCAAAAGAAATTCAAGAATCAAAGTTCAGAAGGAAAGGTCAGGGTTACAGTTTTTTGGGATAAGGAAGACATTTTGAAGACTGATTATCTTTAGAAGGGCCAAATGGTCAATGCAGAATGCTGCTCTAATTTGCTGTGCTGATTAAAGAAGGCATCAGAGGAAATTTTTTAGGGAAGCTGCAGAAAGGTGCTCTCTTTTTGCAGGACAATACACCTGCTTTCCTGCTGGCAGGACAATGGCTATTTTGAAGAATTTGAGGTTTGAGTGCATAAACCATCCACGCTACTCACCAGAACTTGAATGATTACTCAAAACATATCTAAATTCAACTGATTCAATATATCTACTCTTGTTAGAACAAACAATAGGATTTGAGTAGATATGTTTAGAACATAGGTGTTCCACACAGTAGTGAAAGACATCTAATCTTAATAATATTTATCAGCTGCACTTCTCACACTTAGATTACTGCACATGGCTTTTAAACTGTGAGTACACTGGGAAGAAAGTGGCTTTGGCAAAACCCATCGCACATTGACACCTCTGACTTATAGCTGCCCTGTCCCTACCTGTCCCTTTTCATTCATGGGGGAAACCTGTGAACGACCTGGCAATTGTTCAAGCCTGCATGTTTAAATGTTGCTCCTGGGACAGTTGCTCAATTGGGAGACATGTAGTGCAAAAGTCCCCTCCCCTGGCCTCTGTCCCCATTGCTATTCTGAAGCAGCCTAGTTACCTTTAAAATTTTTCTCTAATTCTTTTCATTCATTCTTTCTTTTAAATTTTTTAAGAGTTAGTTCATGGCTGCAGAGCTCCGGAATTGAGTGAAACACATGGAAAAACAGACAAACAAATGAAATGAAGCCCTAAAGGTATTCTGACTGGGCATTAGGCACAGAGGTGGGAGTAAGTGAGAGTTTAGGAAGAGTACATGATGGGGGCAGTAGCCCCGGTCATGCAGTTATGAGAGGTGCAGTGATGGCTGTCTAAAAGTGGTAAGCTCCCATTTTTTATTATAAATGTGACTGCTGTGAGAATGGAGCCAAGTGCAGAAATGTCCTTGTATGTTTTGTTTTGTGATTGCTCATAGGAAGGTAAACATGGATATCATTTGCATGTCTGATTTCTGAGGAATGTATTTCAGGGAATTCCATTCCAAGAAAAAATAACTGAGGGCCTGAACAGACATGACTAAATAAAGCTGCTTCGGGTCACTTTGGAGGTATGCTGTTTAAATGACACACGCCTCTTAAGAGGTCAAAAGCTGCCCCAAAGCTGCATTCCAGTCCTTAGGACTGGAGTGTGGCCTTGGCGCAACTTCCGGCCTCTTAGGACACATGCATAATTTAAACAGCATACCTCCAAAGTGACCTGAAGCAGCTGTATTTTGGCTTGTCTGTTCAGGCCCTTAATTGCATTCCTCTTAATATCTAGTCTGAACTTCAGTCCTGTCATCTGCAAAGACATGAGTAACATTCTACAGTAATCCAAACAGGAAGTTATCAGGTACAGATCAATGGATCTAGGTAATTTCTATCCATGCTGAGCTACAGTTTGTATACCATCCTAAACTGGTAAAATGTGACTGGTGCTTCATAAGATATTTGTGTCTTTAATGATGAAGATGGATTTATTAGCATTACAAATCATGATGCTTTATGCTAGTATGGCTCTCCAGTGCTAGCTAAAATGCCATTACTCCTATCCAGCATGGCCAATAGACAGGAATGGCAGGACAGTCATCATAGTCAAATCATGGCAATGGAAACTCAGATCTACAGAAAAGAAGGTGAAAAGGGATTACAAGCAATATTTTAATATGGTCTGTAGTATCAGGCAGTGATTAAAACAAAGTATGCCTAATATTTCACACTTAATTAAATTCAGGATAGTATAACATTTTATTAATTCATGGCATTAAGCAATATAGTACTCCAGTGCTATTTTTTGTTTTAAAAAAAACTGACAAAAATTTATGTCAGCTCTAAATTTTCCCATCTTGATTATATGCCACCTCAGTGAACAGAAGAGCAATGCTGATTCATAAGAATTATCATTTTTCATGAAGAAGGTCTTTTAGTTTATGCACTTTAGACTGATCTTATTAAAGTACACAAGATGGCGGGAAAACTGTACTATTTATACATAAATAATCTAAAACATATTACTCTTCTGAGCCTAAAATATTGAAGCACTGTATTTTTAGTACACTGAAGAAAGAATTTTTGTTGACTGTCTACAACATCTAAAGCCAAGTCACACAAAAAGCAAAATAAACATTTTCTATCAAGTTTATAGAACCTCCACTGTAACCCAGAATCTACATATGCCTTATCAGGATCCTTTTTTGTAGAAATAGATGTCTTTGCATTTCCTGTTACTACAGGTCATAGGCATGATATCTTTAACAGAATATTTGGAACCAGAGGCAGAAATTATATGGAAATGAAAAAGATAGGTCCATACATTATGAAAAAGAAGACTAGATCAATATATTTCACTTGAAACTCTTTGAACCTTCTAGAGACCATTTCGATTGTTCTTCCAGATTGCAGCTAAGAATAATTTCTTTTCTTCTTCTTTCTTTCACCAGCCTCCATTTGTTGTACAGTTCCCATTTTGGTGGCCAAAGTTACAAATCTATTTTTTGTTTTTAACACGTTGGGGGGACCTAGTGAAGTAGGTTTATCTGCTTTCTCCTTTTCTCTCTGTTTTGCTATTAATACATACTCAATAAGGGTTTCTGGAGATAGCTGCTACTTACCTTGTCTGCAGACACACACAGCAACGATAGGATTAGCTAGAACAGAATCCAGCTCTTTCCCAAGACAAGTTTGTTGATATTTTGGGTGATGAACCTTGCCCGTGATTCCAGTCTGGTGCCAAATGGATGAAGATGCCAGTTATCTCTCCAACACAGGAACAGAGCGAAACTCCAAATACAAGCTTTCAGCTTGCTGGAACAATGCCTGGAGAAACAGCTGCTAAATCAAAGAATCAGTCTCCAGTAGTTCACTCCTCAGAGTTTCAAATAAACACGAGCTAGACACTACTATACAAAAACTCTTACCAACACACCATACTATCTCCAAACTCCCACAATCCACCAGAACAGCATTTTCCTTATATACAGTATTACCATGACATGACCACTAAGTCCAGCCTCTTCATATACAAGTTGCTATGCACCACAAACACCAAACCATCTTAAGACTGAAGAAATAGCATATTTACATTTAGTCCAGCTCAGTTGATCTTGAGCATCCGGCTGCTGCTCTGGACTCCAGCTGTAGCCAATTTAGGCTTCTGCAGCCATTGCCACATCTGAACATTTTCATCTTCAATATACTAACAAAGTTTTGTCTATTTTATGGTTTACTACAGGTGCACAACTGCAGTCCAGCACCAAAAGTCTGTGTTTCTTCAGCCCTGTTTCACTATCCTCCCAATATTGCTAAAAAATAAAACCACAGAAACAAACAAACAAAAAACTTCCAGCTAGACAGAGGGTCAGGAGGGGGGGGAAAGGCCATAAAAATGTGCTTCTGTTTCAGAGGCTTTTTAAATTTATATATGCCTGTACTTTCCTTTGGTCATTATTGTGCACTGTTCAAAATGATTTTTCCCTTTCTTCAAATCTCTCTCTCTCTACACACACACACACACACACACACACACACACACACACACACACATTTTGTTACATTTTGTAACACTGCTGTCCAATATTTGTCACGTGCCTTCACGTCAACTCTTATTTATGGAGATCCTATCATAGGATTTTCTTGGCAAGTTTTATTCAGAATTTATCCATCATTTCTCTTTGAATATACCTAGAGCACCGGGTATTCCCTAGCAGTCTCACATCCAGGCACTAACAGGTCTCACCTTGCTTAACTTTTACAATCATTCAGGAGCTGGTGCCTTCACAACATTTACTGTAGGCAAAGCTCAATATATTAATCACATGCTGAGAATCTCTTGGACTGCTGCAGTATTTGGATGGATCTGTATGAGTAGCTTCTATCGATGCATAGCTGCACTGACTGATCCATCAGACAAGTATCATGAAATAGAGTGAGACAGAAGACAATGTGATGGAATGGTGTAGTGTAGTCATTTGCACTGAAGAAGGACTGGTGAGCTAACAGGAGTGTGCTTCTAACTGAGGAAAGGGATAGCAAAAGAGGAATACTCAGCCCAGCATGTCATACACCTGAAGCCTAGCCAAAGTGTTCTTCTGGGGACTTTTGGACGCATGAGTTAAATGGGGGATATTGTACATGGGGAATAATCTCCACTAAAATTGCAAGCATCCCAGCCATATTCAGTTTATTTGGGTGTATAAGGCAAAAGGGGATCTCAGCAGTGCTTAAATCTCCCCATCTCTGAGAAATAGGATCTCAGGATCATGTCTGTGTTACTCTTACTCTCTCTCTCTCTCTCTCTCTGTTTGTGTGAGGAGGAGAGAGAGAGTATCTCAGTATGCCCACTCTTTATTGACACTGCAGCTCTTAGCAACAAAACATTATCCAGCTCATTTATATAGATTGTAAGTCCTCTGTGAAGGGATTTAGCCTGACTGTGTATCGATACTGACATACTGAGATTAGGCATAAGCAGCAAGTGACATTGACTATAGGTCCAAACATGTACACATGTTAACTGCAAGATGATTTCAAAGTAAACAGTTCTATTTGCTTCTGAAAGAAAATAACCCTGACAAATCCACAGGCTCGGTATGTGTATACCCACATTATTATCGAAATGGCTGGCTGATACTGAAAGCACTGACACATCCCAGGCTTTTAAAAGTCACAGTGTGTCTTTGTAATGCTGCTTTTATTTGTGCAGCGTTTATTTGCTATAATGAGGGGGAAATGTATTTATAAGAATTTTTAAAAAGATTAAGCTGCTACTGTATATTATTATCACTCTTTTAGAAGAAAACTTTCAAAGATTTTCTTGGACAAATGGAAACATTTATTTACATTGGAGAAGTGTATTCCAGTGCCTCTTTCTCCCAATAATTCTTTCCTTTTTCATTTCATTTGTTCTTCTGTTTGGCCTTCTTCTGTCCAGGTCACATCCCTGTCTCTCCCTCTCCTCTGTCCCTGCTTCTCACTCTCTTTTGCGTGTGCCTGTGTGTACAGATGAGTTATCTATTGATGGGGACAAGTGAACTGCATACAAGAGAAGTATAAAAATGATAACTACAGTGCTGGATTAGGGCAGCAGGTCAATAGCATGCCTAAGGTATTACAAGACATCTCACCAAGTAAACATTAGCATCATTGGCGACTCGTATCTCATTGTGCTGCATATCAGTGTGTATGTGTGTCTGTGGGCTATGCAATACAGAAATTAGCAGGTGTTGCTTGGTTAGTGTTGTTTTCCATTGTCATCCTCTGAATTAGTCAAGCATTTTTTTACACCCCTTCTTCCATTTGTTTTTATAGCATGGGAATTTTGCAGTATAGAGAAAGAGAGAGCATGCATCGGTTTCTGAATGCCTGTATCCTATAATACTGTTTATCTAGAACTTTCCTAATTTTTTCTATCACCTGTTGTTATGTGTGTCATCAATGTGTCCATGTATCTAAGCAACCATATCATGTGACCATAGAAATTTCCAGATGTCTCTGAACACATAAAGACTCCTTCTTCTCTTTCTCTCCCTTCTCTTTCTTTTTTCCTTCTTCAGGATAGTGAGTGCTAGGTCTGCTGAGCTTCTTCTCTGCTTGAAACTTCCCTCAGTTAATAGGCTTAGGCTTTATGTATATGGTTATGAATATACCATTTCAAATTAACTAGTATGTTTTTAGTTATGAAACTTTATATTGCTAGCTTGCCTTACTTGCTGAAGCCAGTGTAGGAGGGACCCAAGAAATCCATCATTCACCTAGCAAACTCTGCTGAAGGAGACTAACTCAATCAATATTAATCTTTCCCCCCAATGGGCTACACCCTAAGAACCTACCCTTAATCCAGCAGATGCTGAATTTTTAAAACTATTTTGAAGAATGAAGTATGTTGATAGCACTTGTAATCCTTAAAATTTGTTTAATATAAAGTCCCATGCAAAGTGGATCAAAAATAGCTATTTAAATTAAACCACATTTTCTGTTCAATTTTGAGCTTGCACAGGATGTGCAAACTTGTTCAGGGTATCAACTTAAGTGTGCATTTCATCCTGCCAATAAAAATCAATGCATAATTGTGCCTTGTAGAAATAAAAATTGCAATCTGACCAACCGATCTATCAAATTCAAAACCTTACTACCAGTTTTCATTTCAAGACTCAGCATTCAAACATATGGATTTGTAAAATATAACAGACAGGCAATATTTTAAATTGGGAGTACAAAAACTTACAGAGGGTACATGTATGTAACTACTGCTCTAATGTTTTACCCATGCATACATGTAGCCATGTTACCATGTATGGATGCAAGAGCTGGACATTTAGAGGCGGACAGGAAGAAATCAGTTCATTCAAATGTGGTGCTGGAGAAGAGTGCTGAGGACAGCCAAAAAGACAAACAAAAGGGTCCTAGAACATATCAAGCTGGAAATTCTCTGGAAGCCAGATGATTAAATTTAGGCTGTCATATTTTGGCCACATCTGCGAGGCACAACTCACGGAAAAAAACAACAATAATGCTAGGAAAGTGGAGAGAAGTAGAAAGAGAGGAAGGCCTCATACCTAGATGGATGGACTCAAGGAGATCACAGGTTACATTTGCAGGAACTAAGCAGGCAATGGGGCAGGGAGTCTTGGAGTGTCTCATCCACAGGTCGCTATGAGTCGGGATCACTCTAGGGCAGTTAACAACAACAAGAACTAAATATATTCTAGCAGTTAAAATGGTCTCAGCCTTTGATTTTCTTTTAATTCAAGCATGATTGTATGTTACCAGTATTCTGAGCAGGGGCTAGGAACACTTTAGGCTTCCCACAAGAGAACTGCACGTACCAAGTCTGGAACAAGGCACTAGTGTAAAATAAGACTTAATTAATGATTAATGGGTCCCGCAGGTGTTTTGCCACAAAATAGATGGTACAACCTTCAGATGATAGGAAGCCAAAATTCCCTTCACAGACAGTGTGTGTGTTATGTGATATCAAACTGTGCCCTTATCAGATGAGTGTGGAACTGGGGGTCTTCTGCACTGGGCGATTCGAATTCGCGTTATTTCGCACAATACCATCATACCAGCATTCGAATGCCCAATCCGCACTCACGTGAATGCGCGAGCTGCCGAACTGAATGCGTACTGGCTCCTCTTTTTGGAGCGTGTTGGCCAGTGCGCTGATAGGGGATTGGCGATATCCTGGATGGGGCTCTGTTCGATCTCAGTGCGAATGGCTCTGGTGTGACTACCCAGTCCTGAATTCCATCGCAAGACCCCCAGTTCCAATTTTTACTTCCGGTGGGTCTTTCCTCTTGCCGGTTCCAGGGAAGCGGAGGGGGGGGGGTTCCAGCGGCCTCCTCCCGGCTTGAGAGGCATCCCTGGCTGCATCCCGGCAGGGAAGAGCGCGGGGGCCGCTGGAATCGCGGTTCCAGCAGCCTCCTCCTCCTCCTCCCGGCTTGAGAGGCATCCCTGGCTGCATCCCAGGCAGGGAAGAGGCGCGGGGGCCGCTGGAATCGCGGTTCCAGCGGCCCCTCCTCCTCTTCCCGGCTTGAGAGGCATCCTGGCTGTATCCCAGGCAGGGAAGAGGCGCGGGGGGCAACGGAATCGCGGTTCCAGCAGCCTCCTCCTCCCGGCTTGGGAGCCAGCCTAGGCTGCCTCTCAAGCCGGGAGGAGGAGAGGAGGCCGTTGGAACGGCGGTGATCGCCGCAATTCTAGCGGCCCCGCGCCTGTTCCCTGCCTGGGATGCAGCCCAGCTGGATCCCAAGCCGGGAGGAGGAGGAGGAACTCTTAATCAAAGCATCCCCTTTACTTAGATGGCCATCCAGCCTCTTTGACAGCCGGCTGAACTGCTCCCCCCCCCAGAATACTACTACACACTCACACACACACACACACACACCACGTAGAACCGGGCATTGCTAATTTGTTGCAAGGGAAGGTCATGGTAACATTAAAACCAAGCAGGAATGTAGAGAGGAAACAGTAACGGGCACGTTGTATCGCGATTGTTAATGTGCATGAACTGGCTCTCCAGCTTTTACCGGGCTGTCATGACGGGACCTCCCCTTTCACCCCGGAAGCGTTTAAGGTCGCAACCCATGCAGGGCACCACTGAGCATGTGCGAGGCGGCCGATACGAATCGGCCAATCCTCATGTTGAGCACCGGTGTGACAAACATTCTGCACTGAATGCACTTCGCGCGAATGCAGATTGGCCAATTTGAATCCTGCCAATGCGGAAGGACTCCCAGGTATGACAGTACTTTGCGAAATAACGCGAATTCGAATCGCCCAGTGCAGAAGACCCCCAGTTCCACACTCATCATATAAGGGCTATTGCCCCATGCCTATACAACATCCTCAGGCAGATGAATACATTCCCTCTAAAGCATATCAAGCAATGGTTTAAAAT
>NC_056525.1:198112091-198173917 GCF_019175285.1 Sceloporus undulatus | reverse complement strand
AAAATGTTTTGCTTCCTTCCTCCATGTAGAATTGTTAAGAACAAAGAGAAAAATCAAGTAGATAACTCAATCAAACCTCTCAAAATGAACACAGACACTTTGTTCAGAAAGAAAAAGAGGAACAGAAGAACTAGCTCTTGAAGAAAGGTTTCCACTGAAACACGCAGAGCAAAACAAAGACTTTTTATCAACACAGCTTATAACCAACACCAGAGTACATCTCTCCTCCACAGTGTTTCTTCCTCCTTAACTTTTTCTTGCTCTTTTAGAGTCTTGACTAAAACCTGGGATGGATTAATTGCCCCATGGACATGGAGACCATCAGGTGCCTTGTCATGAGGATCATTCTTCCTTAACTTTAACTACTAACAAAGCATCCTAGTAACAAAAAGGAATTATTAAGAAATGAACACATATAAACACACATATATGCAATATGGGTGGGACAAAAGCTAGAATAGGTATGCATTAGTATACCTTAAGACTGGCCATAGCTAGAGGACTTTAGCAAACAAAGTCTTGAGCACAGACAACATTAAATGCGGGCACTTTTTTTTTTTTTTAGGAAATGGTGAGTCTTAGGACAAGACACATCATTGGGAAAGTAATACCAAGACTCAGGAAGAGAGACATAGGGGGGAAATACATGGAGCCAGTGATGCCAAATAGTTAGGAAAGATTAAGATCTAGCTGTTAGATTATAGCAGAACAAATAAGAATTAATATGGATTGTATGAATGAGAATAGAGGTTGCTGAGATAAAAACAAGAAGGCTGCTGGCTGAATGAAAATTTGGAGTCACTATGGTAACCTACAATGAAAATGATAACAGGTTCCAAAAGAAAAGATGTATTAAGGGTGTTAATAAGAATGGAATGGGATAACTCCCATTGGTGCTCTTCACTGTTGATACTGTGCTGCAATTGGTAATTTATTGGCTGCTTTTCCTAAAAGCTTGAATGCCTTTATAGCTCATTAGACAGACTTTTGTTGTTGTTAACTGCCTATAAGAATTGGATTCAACTCATTGCAACCTCATGAATGAGACATCTCCAAGACAATAGCTTCAAATTACAGGAAAAGAGATTGCACCTAAACATTAGGAAGAATGTCCTGACAGCAAGTACCGATCAGCAGTGTTGCCTTGAAGTGTGGTGGAGTTTTCATCTTTGGAGGTTTTTAAACAGAGGCTAGATGGCCATCTCTTGAGAGTACTTTGACTGTGGATTCCTGCATGGAAGGGACTTGGAATTCATGGCCGTTGTGGTGTCTCCTTCTGATTCTATGAATCTATGGGGCAAAGCAGACAGGGCAGTAGTCTCCTTTTTTAAAAATTTTTTTTAAAATAATTACTTTATTTTCATCTAAAAAACCCTCATACATACATCTATACAAAACATTCTCAAATCCAATTAAGACAATAAAAGACAATGAAAAAAAAGAAAAAGAAAAAAGAGAAAAAGAGAAAAAAAGGCAAAGAAAAAAGGAAAGAAAAAAAAATACAACACTATATTCAAAAATCATCCAATCCCCCCAACATTAACTCTTTTACCTCACTACTTACATTCATCCCTTTGACTTCCTTCCTCTTAATTTACTGTTTATCCTTGTGTATCTCTTATATAAATCCTATCTCTATAAGTATCTACTCACTATTTGTTGTACTTATATTACTTTTCTTCATTGCGAATGCTATGCTTTTCTCAGCAAACCATTAACTTATATTATTCTAAGTAACAAATCAGATTGTCATCCTTAACAATTTCAATAACTCACTTATCATATTACCCACACAGATCCTCTCCGTATTGCTTCCTCATATATTCGAATACCAATGCCCACTCATCATTAATTCTCCGTGATATATTCCCCATCTTTTCATCTCTTAATACTTGAGTCATTTTATCCATTGCTATTATATCCATTAATTTTAAAGTCCATTGTTCTATTTTTGGGGTATCCTTTGTCTTCCATGTTTGTGCTATTAATATTCTTGCTACTGTTGTCATGTAAAAAAGTTGTTTACCATATTTTCTTTCATTTTTGCTATCAAATATACCCAATAGGAAGCTTTCTGGTTTTAAATCCAATTTAGTTTGTAATATTTCTTCAATTAAATCTCTGATTTGTTTTCAAAATTTCTTTATATTTTTGCAATTCCACCAGCAGTGTATGAATGTACCTGTAGTCTCACCGCATTTCCAACATTTATTGTCTCTATTCTTGTAAATTGTAGCTAGTCTTTCTGGAGTTAGGTACCATCGGTAAAACATTTTATACCAGTTTTCCTTTATGTTTTGTGACGCACTATATTTCAAACCCTTTGTCCAGACATGTTCCCACTGATCCAATTGTATATTATGGCCAATATATGTAGCCCATTTAACCATTGTATTTTTCACCACTTCTCCCTCCATTTCCCTTTCCAGTAGCTTCTTGTAAAGTTTTCCAATTAGTTTATCCTGTTCCTTCGTTAATAAATTCTCTAATTCTGTTATACTTTCTTCATCTCCATAATCTTTTAAATCCTTCATTGTTCTCTCATAGATTCTCCTATACGCATACCAGCCCATATCAAATCCCATTTGTTCCAATTCTAATTGTGTTTTTATTTTTACTTTACCTTATACTTTCTTTGTCAACTCGCTATATTTGAACCATTTTTCTCATCAAATCATTTCTTTTCTATAAATTGGTGATTTCCCATTTTTGTTCTTTTCTATCGCCTTTTCTACTTCTTCTTGTGTTATTTCTGCTTCTTGTCCTGCCTTTTGTATCTCATTAAGTTTAATAATTTCCCTTTCCCCCCAAAAATCCTTCAATGTACATTTGTGTTCTTGTTTCTTAGTATATAATTTTTTATAAAACTCTCTAAAATGTTCCATGATTTCCTCCTGGTTAGTTATCACCTCATTGTTCCTTTTTATTTTTGTTATCAATTTCGCTTCCTTTCTTTTTTTAAATCTTATTGACAACCACTTCCCTGGTTTGTTAACGTTCTCAAAATACTGTTGATTTATCTTTTTCATCTCATATCCAATTTCTTCTGTCATTTCCATTTCAATTTGGTCTTTCAATATTTTATATTCCCTAAACAATTTTGGGTCTTTTGGATTTTCATTCAATAATAATTCTTTCTCTTTAAGTTTTTTTATTTAGTTGATCCATTTTTTGGGGTTTTTTCCTTCCTTATAATTGCATGTTGTTGTATCAAGCACCCTCTAATTACAGCTTTGGCTGCATCTCATACTATGTCTATCTTTGTACCCTTATCTAAATTTTCTTTAAAGTAATTAACTATTGTCTTTTTTGTCCTATTTATTACCTCTTCATTTTGCAATATATTAATATTGAGTCTCCATCTAAATGATGCTTTATCTTTTCTAATATCTTTCAATATTAGAGTTTGTGGGTTATGGTCTGACAGAAGTCTTGGCATAATTTCCATCTCTTTTAAAATTTTTACTAATGTTTGTGTAACTAATATCAGGTCAATCCTGGCCATCAAATTGTGTCTAGCTGAAAAGTGAGTGTATTCTCTAGTGTTGTTATATAGATATCTCCAAGCATCCATTAAACATAAGTTTTCCAATAAATTAAAAAAAGATTTTGGCAATTTACCCTGCTTATCCTTTACACTTTTACTTGATTTACTTGATTTTCTATCCCATTCTGGTTTAACCACACCATTACAATCTGCCAATACAATTACATCATCAAATCTTTGTTCTAATAAAATATTTTGTATATCCTCAAAAAACTTTGCTTTTTTCCCCTGTGGTGTATATATTCCTAATAGTAAAATTTTCTTCCCATATATATTAACCTCAACACCCAAGATATAACCTTTATTATCATTGTATATTTCTTTAGGTTCCCATTTCTCCTTTACATATATCACCACTACCTTTTTTCTTTTCTTATTTGCTGATATAAAGCTTTTACCTAATTTACTATTCTCAATATATTTTCTTTCATCTTGTTTAATATGTGTCTCCTGTAAGCATATTATTTCACATTTTTGTTTTATTAAAAAGTGATACACTGACTTTCTTTTATGTGGTGAGTTCAGTCCATTTACGTTCCAACTCAACACTTTCATTCTTTCCTACAAACCAAATCTTTATTTAATTTTACTCTCAACTATATGAGGAAGCAATCCAGAAGAAAAACAAAAACAAAAATGAGATATAAAGATAATACCTAATACATAATCGTAAAAGAAAAGGAAAGACCATACGCAAATAATTCTTCAGAGTAATCCTTCCCTCCTACTCTCCCTCTAGTTTGTCGCTATCTCCAGTTTTATTCCCCTCGTCTTTTTTCTTCTGCTCTCTTTCTTGCTCCTTTGCATTCATCCCTCTTGTTCTCACTCCACATCGTTCTCCCGATTGACCTTGCTCTTTTAGTTTCTCAATTTCTTTTCTATTTCTTTTCCAAAAGTCTGCCGCTTTTTCCACTGAGTCAATTTTATACCTTTTCTGTTTCCAGGTCAGAGATAGTCCTTCCGCCTCATCCCACCTAAAGGGAATTCCATATGTTTTTAGTTGATCCGATAAAAAATTGTAATCCTTTCTCGATTTCAGCACACTCGTTGGAATATCTTTAAAAATTTGAATTATTCGTCCTTCAATAATTAATTCTTTTCTAAAGCTCTGTTGAATGATCAAGTCCCTTGTTTGTTTCCGAACACAATAAATCACAATGTCCCTTGGAAGGCTCCTTTGTCTTGCAATTTTAGAATTAATGCAATATAAAGTGTTAATTTCCTATGGGAATTGCTCCGCTGGTTCCTCTACAAATTCCTCCAAGATTGGGATCAAAAACTTATAAAGATTTTCCTCTTCCTGTTCCAGCACGCCACGTAGTTTAATACAGTTCTGTCTTAATTTAGTCTCCAACCTTATTATTGTTTGTTTGTCAGTTTTCCTTTCTTCTTCCAACTTGTTAATCCTTGTTTCTGTTTGAATGGCGTTATTTTCCAGTTGGTTTATATTACTTTCTAAATTCTGAACTTTATTATTTATCTTTTCCAAATCTTTTCTATTTTCTCCAATGAACCTTTTATCTCTCCCATTTCTTTTTGGATCTCTGTCCTTATCTTCAATCTTAAATCTTCTCTTAATTTTGCATTGTCCTCTTTCAGTTCTTCTTTCATTTTCCTTATCTCATCCAACATCGCCAAATCACTATATTCATTAGGTCTAATGTTTGTATCTATAGATGTTTTCCTTTGAGGGGAGAGTGAGGGGTAAGCTGGCACTTTCTTATTTGTAGACATGTCCTTCAAAGGGCTTAACCAAACAAGTAGCAAATCAGAGGGTAAACAACCAAACATACAATAAAGCCCCTTATTTCTTTCCCTATTAATTCAGATTAATTACTTCAATTTTATTCCACTCTTATACTTACACTTTATTTCTACCACTTTGCTTCACTAATTAAATGTGCCTTAGTCTATTTTAAAAGCTACATGCAGCAAGCGGACACTACTTATTCATATACTGTGAGTCAATTATTTTCTAAAACCCTCTAATACATATACACCCACACACACACACGTGTGTGTGTGTGTGTGTGTGTGTGTGTGTATATTTGAGTTATGCCTATTTCATGTGGCCCACACTCTTGCATTCACTTGCCTGCAGGTGGCACTATTCCCCTTCCTTAATTGCCTAGGTTGTTATTGTCTATATTAGACCCTTCCCTTTATCTTACTAGATAACACCCCCTCGCTTCCCTTATTTCTTATATTTATGCCCAGGTGTCTTCAGGGACAGCTGCTACTCAATTCTAAATTTAACCCTTTAACAGAAATCCTCACCAATTTATATATCCTTTCAGTAAAAGTATAACAAGAAAAGAAAATACAGCAGGTCAACAGATCCAGGGCAATGAAAGAGAGAACAAGAGAAAACAACATCAATATATCACACACCCAGCTTCCCAATTTGTTCAGATACAATCAGAACAGAATGTTATTACTAAGTTACAAATTCTTTCTGCTTCTCTGTATCCTGTTTAATCACTCTTTCCTTTTTACAATTAGAAACTGTTTACTCAGTCCTCTTCACTTGTTACAAGACCACTTGAATATCTCAACAAACGTATTTCAAAAATTTCCACATAACCAAATTAAATCCCCAATATCTTCAATGTCCTCTATCCTGTTTTCTGGTTTTCCGGCTGGTGTCTCTTTATTTTCCACTTTAATTTTGACGTTACTTATTCCTACTTCATTATTATTATTATTATTATTATTATTATTATTATTATTAACCTTTATTTATAAAGCGCTTTAAATTTACACAGCCCTGTACATACAATCTTTTTAATTGGATGGTTCCCTGCCCTCAGGCTTACAATCTAAAAAGACACGACACAAAGGGAGTGGTGGTGGGGAAGGGGCCTCTCTAGTAGGATAATACATATAAAATACATAGCAATACTGGAAATGATTCAATAAAACAGGCAACAAAAGAACATCAAATAGCAAGTGACACTTATGCAATGCCTGGGAACGCTGCCTTGAACAGGATGGTCTTCAACTCCGTTTTGAAGCTGGTTAAAGAGGTGATGGCTCTTGCTCACGAGGGAAGAAGGTTCCAGGAGTGAGGGGCAGAAAGTGAAAAGGGGTGAATCTGGGATGGGGCAGAGGAAATCCTGGGCTGAGACAGCAGACCTTGACTACCAGAACGGAGGGCCCGAGTGGGAAGGTGAGGTGAAATAAAGTCTGATAAGTAAGGAGGGGCCAGTCCATGGAGGGCTTTAAATGTCGACAGCAGGAGCTTATACTGAATGCAGAAAGGGAGGGGGAGCCAGTGAAGGGATGCCAACACAGGAGAGATATGGTCACAGTGGTGGGTGGATGTGATAATGAGTGCAGCTGAATGCTGGACAGAAATTAAGGGACAGAGGTGAGAAAGAGGAAGCCCTGCCAGAAGGATGTTACAGTAATCAAGTCGTGAGATCACTAAGGCATGGACTAGGATCTTGGCAGTAGAGGCGGAGAGATAAGGTCGGATTTTAGCAATATTGTACACGTTTCAGAAGGTGGAAGTGAGGGAGAGATAAAGCTTGTATTCTTAATAGGATCCAAACAAAATCAAAGTCCAAATACTTATTTTTGGGGCCAGATTTTGATCTCCAACTTCTACCCCATTTAGCTTTAATTTTTCACACTGATGCCTGCCAGTCAGCCTTTCCTTTTATTTGGATCCAAAAGGAAAAGGGCACAAAAGATAGAAACTCCGCTTGCTGTCCTTTTCCAAGCCCCACTCCTGCAAATTTCCAGGCTCTTTTCAATAGGGAACAAATGGGAGTTGGGGCTTTCCCTTTTTTGGAGCGCACACACTGGAGGAAAGCAAATACACAAGCCGCAATGAAGAGATGTGTAGAGATTCTCCTTCAGAGGAATGCGCTTCTCTTAATTTTTAGTAAGTTTGCAGCTTGTAAATAAAGTGGTAGGTTCGCTTCAACTGCTAAAGTTTTTTTCCGCTGGCTCCAAGCACACCCACGCGCCTCCGGGTCCCTCACCGCTCCATTCCGTTTTTTTTCTGCTTGATTTCTTTCTCCACAAACCTCCACGGAATCAGGCTCTAGGGACCTCCTGGAGAATGCAATGTGGGCTCCTCTGGATCCCCTTATTGAGAGGGATACTTCAACTCTGTTTTGATGTTTCCAACAGAGTCTAGTTGCCGGCGGCTGCCGCCCCAAGAGAGAGCCTCCCTCAACAGTGACCGCCACGACCCGCCATACCACCGGAAGTCCCAGGGCAGTAGTCTCCTGATTGCTGTGGGAGTGCCAAGGGACCACGGCAACCAGACACCATGATCCTGAGGGCACCCACTGCCTTGGTCCTGAACGGTTGGTGAAAAAGAGTGGTAAGAAACTGCTCCTTTTGTGCTGTGTTTGGCAGCCCCGGTGCAGTGTCTGAGCGATCTGTGGGCATGTGTCATATGCACGCCCCATCCTGGATTGGTCTGACAGTGGCTCTTTTAGTCTTCATTCCCCCTGTCTTCAACTATTCTGCTCAGGACCTGTAGGTTCTGAGTCATGGTCTCCTTGATTGAGTCTATCTATCTGGTAGACAGTCTTCCTCTCTTTCTGCTGCCCTCTACCTTTCCTAGCATTATTATCTTTTCTAGTGAATCATGTCTTCTCATGATGTGGCTGAAGTACGACAACCTCAGTTTAGTCATCTTGGTTCCCAAGGAAAGCTGAAGCTTGATCTATTCTAGGACACATTTGTTTGTCTGTCAGGTTGTCCTCAGCACTCTTCTCCAGCACCACATTTCAAATAAATTGATTCTCTTTCATTTTAATATTCTTTTTATGCTTTTAATTAAAAGTGACAGTACAGTTCAAATCAAGATAGTGAGAAGAGAACTATCAACCATGTTTTCCCCTGCAGGGAAAGAATTGTCTATGGTAGGTTCTCAGTTTGAAAGACATCCTGCTAAATACCATTTATATAGCAAAATTAGCTTTCTTCACCCCTTCCTCTATGTTTAGGATTTACATTGGGAAGTGAGGATAGTGTGTGGATGGTGTTTAGCTTAAAGTGTTTGAATATGGATGAACAGGTATGATGTGTGGTTGGTTGGATGGATGGAATATATGCATGTGTGGGGGGGGGTCTGTGTGTAAGAGAAGAATGAATGAATGTGGGATGGTGATGATCTTAAATTAAGATATTAAATAAACAAATTAATTAATTAAACAAACAAATGAAATATATCACACCTACACCCACAAATCTTCAGCCCATCTCTTCCTTGATACAAAGAGTAAAAGAGCATAATGTAGGAGAGAAAGTGAGAGAAAGATAACAAATCTCTAGCCACATTTACTTCTTGCCCTGACCATACCTACCACTGGTACATGTGGCAGGTACATGTTACCCACTGGAAACTGACTCGAAGGTAATGTGAACCTAGATTGGACAAAGGAAGTTCACTGCCAATGCTAGTTCAAACCAGTGCTAATGGGATTAAAAACATGTCTGTTGAGAGCGACTTCCATGGAGATATTGTTGTGGGAACTTTAAAAGCCTGGACTTTCTCTCACTAAGTCCACCAGCTTGACAGAGCAGAGGCAACAAAAGGACCCAAAAATGCTGCGAATTTAAAAAACTGTTTATTTGCTGGCAAGTCCTCAGTGGAAATAAACTTCCAAAAAACTGAGGCCAAGAACAAAAGAAAATGGCTGTCTATACAGTAGTTCAAACAAGGTCCCTAGCATACATTCTATTGACTGGTTCAAAGTTCAAACGTACAAAACTTTCTTGCAATCAGAGCAAAGATACATGAATACATTAAAATACACTTAAGGCACATTTGGAATATTCCATCACCCTTATCATTCATGTGTTACTTTCTCATTCAAGGATGCTGCCTCTTAATTATGGCTTTCAAAGCAAGCCAGGCACCTTGATGAGCCTTCAAAGATCATCTTGTCTCTAAACATTTCTACTGCAAATCCTTTTCAGCATTTTCTTTCTCACAAGGCCTCAACTCAAAAATCTTGTTTCTGTGCATCCACTGTGCAACCATTTTTCTATAAATCTACTGTGGGGATATTAATCATTAAAATCCATCCATCTCAGTATGAAAAGGGTATGCCTGTGTTACTGAAGTATCCTGTGCAGGGCCTCTCCTGTTTTGCTCAAGGTCTAGGATGTTTCTACAAGTGCAAGTAGTCCTTCTATAACCTGGCCTACAGTTATTTAGAGCTTTACAAGATCAAAAACACCTTTTAAATTCAGCTAAGAAATACACAGGAAACCTTGGTCAAAAATAGATTGCAGAAATAATCCAGTTAACTTCCCTGGCTCAATGCTAGGGAATTCTTGAAACTCTAGTTTTTGTGAGACATTTAGCCTTCTCTGTCAGAGAGCTCTGGTGCCATAATAAACTAACAATTCCCAGGATTCCCTAGAACTGAGCCAGGGCAGTTAAATGGTCTTGAACGGGATTATTTCTGCAGTGTGTTCTGGACCCTATACAGGTTCCAACTACTTGACTTATTCAGTAAGAAGCTTTCTGACAAGGATTTAACATGTTAAATTCTTCAAGACTTTAGTAGCTGTTCGCTCTCTCTCTCTCTCTCTTTTGAAAAATGATTAGGATCTGTAACTGCAGTGCAATCAGAGAGTACTTGCTTTATAATTTCCCAAAGAAAAAGCCTACAGTTTGTAATTCAGTTTTGAAGCAATCTAATATACTTCAGCTGTAATAATGTGTGATATAAATTATCATGTACTGAACTGTATTTATCCCAGATCAAAGGTTTCTTTTACTAACTGTTATCTATTCTGTTAATTTTCTTAAGTAATATATCTTTAGTATTCATTCTAAAATTAGGCACTCAGAATAGCTGGGCAATCCTGCTCAAAGTCATTTATGATTTGATCTTAATCATTAACTCATCCAGTCAGGGTGATTGACACTGAACATGATGGAGGAAAGTAAAAGGCATTGCTCACTACATTTCATACACTTGAAATGGTATATATGACGCCATGCCATTGCTTCTCAATAAAATGTTATCCTAAATTTAGTGTTTAAATAAAAACTGCTCCCTGAATGATATCTGTGCGATAAAATGCATTCCCCGCCGCCTCCCATCCCCAGAACATTCTGTTTTGGAATGCTACAGGCCCATTCCTGGGTCAATGCGGTAAGGTTCAATAGTACAGCTTTCTTGTCTAAAGAAGCCCATCTGCTCCACTGATATAACTATGTAAGTACAATTATTTGCTACTCTTTTTGTCTGAATTTCAGAAACTCAATCAATCCCATGTTAATTTCTCTAGAAAGTAATTCATAATAAGTTCTGCAGCTCAGTGACACATGCTTATTCAGAAGTTAAATCCTATGGGTCACATGCATATTTAATTTTTCTCCATTTGATTGCTCTGCACTGAGTGACTGGCAGTAGAATGTGTGAAAGACTGTGCTTAGATTATTTATGCATGTCTAAGGGTGAATTAGACATATGTTTACCTGACTTGTGTCTAGTGAGGACATTGCGGTCCACTGCTCAGTTTATTTCAGTGGCATGAATGAAAGGCAACTCTCTCAGGCTGCCATAGTAACATGGGAAGCCCTGAACTGTGCTGTTCCTTCCTATGCCAGAACTAGGAGCAGACAAATCTGTTGATTTCTGTTACTCTCTGTTTTTCTCATTTACGAACTTGCCTCCCTTTTGCCTGGTCCCACATTGTTTTCAGGTTATTGTTTTTAAAGTATATATTTTGGGTGCATTTCCCTTAAGACATTCTGTTTTTTCCACACAGTTTTTTTTAATACATATTAGCAAGTAATTTCCTGAAATACTTTTATGCTATTTTCAACCTTAATGCACATTTTTCTTCCCATTTTCTCTTCATATATTCATTTGGTATATTTTTTATGAGAAAATCTTCAAAATTTGGATAAGTGAAGTCACTGTTACTGCCTTCAAATAATTTTTGACTTAAAGGGAACGTAAGATGAACCTATCACTGAGGGGTGAAGCAGATAGGAATGATCTGCAGCTGCTCAAGCCACAATTGTTCTGGGACCACGGCAACCAGATGCCTCGATCCCAAAGCCAGCTGCTGCTGTGGTCATGAACGGGCTGCTGGCAGGAGAGGCTTTTTTCTGCTCCTCTTTGGCCAGCTTCATAATAATAATAATAATAATAATAATAATAATAATAATAATAATATTTATTTGTATACCGCCCTCTGGCAAACCAATCCGGGTGGTTAACAACAGTAAAATATAAAATATGACAATTAAAAACACTTTATCCCTCCCCCCCTTAAGACCAGTATTAAATAGTATAACATATTAAAAATACAATATCAAGGATAAAAACAGCAATTAAAACTAAAAACCCTGATATCCCTCTGTTGATCCTCAACCATCTCTAAGATGGGGCCACGGGAGGAATGAGGGAATCAGGGAACCTGGGAACCTGGGCCGGGATGGTTAATCTGGAAAGGCCTGCCGGAAGAGATCCGTCTTGACCGCTTTTTTAAAGCTGTCTAATGATGTTATCTGACGGATCTCATCCGGCAGGTCGTTCCAGAGTTTGGGGGCGACAGCAGAGAACGCCCTCTGGGAGGTTGCCGCAAGCCTAGATTTTAGAGGCTGCAGTAAGTTCAGACCATGTTAGCCAATCCCAAAGTGGATTCTTTTGGGATGTGCACTGTTTGAATATCACACCCCCAAAGCACCCGGAAGGTGCTTTATTTCACCCATCTGCTTCAGGCCTGAGTTTTCTTGGAAAGATTTATTGAGAGGAATGCTCCTTCCTCTAAGGCTGAAAGAAAGTGACTTGCCCAAGGTTTCCCATTGGGTTCCATGGTCTAGCAGGGATTCCAACCCTGGTTTCTCAGAGTCCTAGCTGATCGCTCAAACCACTATACCACACTAGCTCTTCTGAATGAAGATATAACTGCATTTTCCTTCACATATTGGTTGAGAAAGAATGTTTTTGGTTGGTCTAATTTAGAATGTAAACTAAACCAGTTACAACATCAGCCAATGAGAGAATATATTAATGTTGGCAGAGAAGGGGCTAGAAGACCTCTACACTCACATGATGCTTTGTTTCTTATATTGTGTGGTACCTACTATTTTGAATCCAGCAGAAAGATTGTACTTTTTCCCCCCGTCAAAGTTGTTTTCACTTGGATTATTTTCTGATTTCTTCTGCTTTTCTTCAGTACAGGAAGTCTTTATTCATAGGCCTCTTTTTCAGATCACAGTCTGGAAGACTCCAGTATTAGTTTCCCTAAACATCCCAGACTCTCTCAGATTTGATGTTTCATGTTTTTCTTCCTAATGATGAATGGCTTAACGTGCAAATGGTCTCTGAATTCCCAAATCATTATGTAAATAATGAAGGGCCAGGCAAAAAATAAAAGTGCCTCGATCCTGCATTTTCTGAATTCAAAACTCTGCTGTCTGCAAGGTGGACTGAACACCCATGGTCAGTCCACGTATTGGTGCACTGCATCATTATTATTTTTTGTCGCCTTCCCATCAAGTATGTGAACTATCACACAAAAACACTGCCTGTGACCTCCAATTACTTGCCCAGATGCCATTCTATTGGATGGCTGCCCCTTTGATCAGCCACATAGTCACATGTATGATGGACTGCTGGTACTGGGCATTGGTGCATTGGTGTACTTAGTGATACATTGGTAAAGCACAATAATGGAGGCCCCTCTACATGCCCCCTTCACACTCCCTTCACCCCAAGTCCCTCTGTTGGACTGTCTGGTTTGTGTATGTTGTAATTACATCCATTGCATTATTGGCTATCATATTTTTGCTTTGTCACAGGCCTATACTGGTACCAGACTGTTTATATGCTGGTGTGATGAAGTATATACTCTGCCTTGAATCCCTGAATCAGAGTATCCCAGCTTCTTTTTGCTCTGATTTTTAGCCCCTGAGTGCAGCTTAGTTTTTCTTTCAATCTGTTTTGGCCTTATGTATCATCCAAATACTCTGCCTTCAAAGCAGCTAAAAGCTACTTTATTTGGCCAGTGTGGATTACCCCAAAGAGTCTATCTTGGCATATGCTATTGAGTGTAATCCATGTAAAGTCTTTATGACTGGGATTATTATAATATATCATGTTCTGAAAAAGAAGTTTAGAATGCAAAAGGAGGAAGAGTTGGGAAATATAGCAAAGACTTTCTAAATCCATTTGTAGCCCATTCTTCCCTAGATCATTATCATAAATTGCAACATGCCAAGTATGACTTGAACAACCTGTTTTCTTCTAAGGCAGAAGGTGCATAAAGTACTGGGAGAGTGGGGGAGCAACCAGAACATGTGTTAGCACACAGATTAAGGCAGAAACAAAACTGTAATTTTATTCTGGTGATTAAAGATTCTTGAAAAACTTTTGTGCTATGATTAAAGACACAAATTTGGAATTTATTTATTTATTTAATTCAGTATTCTATGCAAATGGTAAGAGTTCTAAGGATATGCATCTAAAGAATGTTTTCAGGCTTAAACTTGTCACAATTGAATTTGCAACAGAAAGACTCTCTGACACCTCCCTTACAAATGGAAGAAATTAAAACAATTACTGAATTTATGAGAAAAGTAAAAGCTCTGGGACCACAATATAAAACATACTTAGATACATTGGCGTGTTACATACCGCCGGATTGTAGCGGTCTCCTGCCGCCGCCGCTTGCAGCGTCCGGGAGCCGCAGCGGCCAAACCGCGCAGCTCCCGGACACTCCGAGGAAGGAGCGCAGAAATCGCGCTCCTTCCTGGGCCCCAGAAAAGACGTTGCGAGGCGCTAGTCGTGCACTCGCGGCATCACTTCCGGGACGTAACGACATCAATATGGCGGCAGCCGTGTGGAAAGGCCGCTGCCATTTGTTACGGACTCTGTCCGTAATAGGAGTAGGGGCGTCTGGAAGAGATGCCCCTTTTTTCAAAATGGGACGTCCTAAGGACGTCCCTTATGGCGGTCTGTAACCCACCATTAGTTGCCCAACTGTTTTGTTAGTATCAAAGGACTTTTGAATCAGGCTTGTCTCCAACTTCTTTTTTTGAAGCATTCATTTTTATTAGTCCCAGATCAGGAAATTTTTTTACTAAATGTGTGAACCATAGACCAATCTTTTATTAAATGTTGAAATATTAGATGCACTTTTGGCAAATTAGCTTCAACATGTAGTAAAAACTTATGCTGCGTAGTAGGTTTTATTTGCCATAGGCAGGGAGCTGATAACGTAAGAGTAGTAACAAATGTGACTGCTTTATACATAGGAAACCTGACTCTATGGTCATTATTAATCTTGATGAGGAAAAATGTTTGAAAAAATCAACTGGCATTTTATTTTTGTTAAGGGAATCAATTTTCCATCATAATTTCTGAATTGATTTAGGCCCGTTACAAACGGGCAGGAAAGTACGCGCGGAGTGCATAGTAGGGTTAGAAAGGGGCGGTGCTTCCACACACCCCTAACCCTAGTGCCGCTCCGCCAGGAGGAGGTCACGACCGCGCCCTCTAAGGGGCGGCGCGGACGTGACGTCCTCGCTCCGCCCAGGGCGCTTAGTGCGCCCTAGAGCGAGCAGGAAGGAGCTCCATTTCGGAGCTCCTTCCTGGTTTGGTCCGCTGGGCGCAGCCTTCACACGGCTGCGCCCAGCGGACCAAAGGAGAAAAGGGGGGCCCTTACTCCTCCTCCCCGCCGCCGCGGGTGTCCTTGGGGTTTCAAGCCCCAGGGACACCCCTTTTCAGGCTGCGGGGAAGCGCCTTTTGCCGCTTCCCCACAGCCTGGAAAGCGGCGGACTGGGCCTCAGCGGCTGCCGGTCTAGCCACTGAGGCCTCAATACACCGGGGGGAGGGGCGGGTGCAGACCACCCCAAACAGGCGGTCTGTAACCCACCCAGATTTTTTACCTCCTCCTAAGTTGGAAGGTTTTCTTTTTTAAAAAATCTAAATGAAGTACATGACAAAGATTCCACTTTCTCCTTCAGGTTTTTACATATGTTTGGAACCACTTATGTGTATTTAGAAAAAAATCAAATAATTTCTAGGTTTATACATAGAAGGTAAGAATATACGGCAGTTGTGTACTCTGACTATCATTTCTAGGGCAGAATCATCTTTACCAAAATTGATAAAATTAATTTATTATCTCAGGGGCCCGTTCTCAGAGTTGTTTTAATTTTATATCAATAGATATACCATCACCTTCACCTTTTTTTCCTTTCTTCCCTTTTCTTTAATAATTTTCAGTTCCTTTTCTTACTGGTGATATTTTAAAAAGAGTTCTAATCTTATCTGCCATCCAAAAAAGCATGATGTCAGTGTTTTCATTAATATGAATGAAATTCAGTCATATTCAGGAAAAAATATTGGTGAGCAGTGAGAATCAGGTCCTCATAATTATTTATTCACATAGAGACTTTAGAATAAAAAGCTTCTGCAGTTCATATTCACAGCAGGCAAGAAAGGCATGCAATTTAAAAGCAATTATAAAACAGCCTTCCAATTTCACAGCTCCATTATCTAAATTGTTTAAACTGAGGAGAGAAGTTCTGCATTGTATCAAAGACCATTCAGCATTTAAGAATCCCAAATGGTGTCATGCCCTTAAAATATAGCCAAGAGGGAAAGTATGCTGGTGGGCATCAACAAAAGCTGGATTTTCTTTGGTAACACTGACAAGAATAAGTTTTTTTTAAAAATGTATTCATATATAGAGAATATTATTGTTGAATTTACTTGGTAAAGAAAAAGATAAAAGATAAAATACACATCAAGGTTTTTTTCAATGACTAAGGGGCTGTGCACACTGGCGGGAAAGGCCAGGTTGGGAGCGGAGTCAGGATGTAGCATCCATATGATGCACGCCCTGACTCTGCCCCCAAGGTGGCATGATGGCACATGCCACACCACATGGCATGCAACATTATGGGGCTCCTCTGGTGCTGAATCTGCACGACATAGTGCCGAAGGAGCACCTTAAAGTTGCAGCACCATGGCTATTGTGCCCTTTGTAGGGCACAAAAAAGAACTGCTTTTTGCAATTCCTTTTTTGCACCCTGCAAAGAGCAGATGGACTGTGGCATGCGGCTGCCACAGCTTTCATCTATCTATAAAAGGGGCAGTCTGCACAGCCCCAAAGAATCTATGGGCCTATACAAATTGGGAGAAAGGGGTGGGCAGAGGCCGCCCCTTTCTCCCTTGGATCGTTGCCATGGCAATTGCATGGTGCGGCAACATATGCTCCAAAAAGGAGCCACAAAACAAATCTCCTTTGTGCGCTGATACAGAGGTGCCATAAGCACCCTGGAGTGGTGCTGTGCTGTCCCTCATGCCCGTGCTGTTTGGGCGGTGTGCATGGTGGATGTCACCATCGTGCACCCCATGTAAATGGCAGCATGCCAAAGACAAATTGGACAGAAATCCATAAGAGTGATCAGAGTGGGGCAGATTAGAGCACTTGAGTAAAAATAAATAAATAAATAAATAAATACAACATTGCAGTAGGAATTTGCAACGCCACCAATCCAAGAACGGGTGGTGATGGATGTTTTTCAAAAACAAATCTCAAAGACTTTTAAATCTGCCAGGAAACTAATGCTAAGCATTGGATCTTCAACAAATTTTTGATGTGCCTTTTCTGTTTCAAAATTCCTGTTACAGAGGAAAGAACAAGGGGATTGGCAGTCCTGGACTTGATCCTAAGAAATAGGGAGCAGTTGGTCCCTGGAATCAAAGTAATCAGTACTTGTGGAGGAAATGAACATGTAATGCTAGACTTCACCATTGTGGGATAGGGCAAGGAAGAGTATAGTCAAGTATGGACTTTAGATTTCAGGAAAGCTGATGTTAACAAGTTCAGGGAATCAGATGAAAATTGCTTGAATGTAATGTGCACTAAACATTTTATGCATCCAGAAAGGCACAATATCTAAAACTGTAAATGGAATATTCTTTTGAGGGGGAAAGGACTATTGGCTCCTTTCCATCTCCCATATACTGTATAATACTAGACTTTAAAATTCTCCTCCAAGGCTCTTCACTAGACCAAATAAGTTGAAGGCATTTTCAGTAATAGCTCTCTAGCTTCTGAATGTTCACCTGGTGTCAACATGTTGGCATTTTCAGTGCCTAATGAAGGCTTTTTTCTTTGTCTGTTTCAGTAATATTTTAATTGCTTTGTAGAAATTTGGTACATTTGCTTTCTCTGTTACTGGTTTTAGTTTGGTTTATTTCTGATTTTGTTTTAAGTCATTTTCAAAGACTTTACCTTTATGTTCTATTTTTATATTTTATGGGATTTTTTAAAAAAGTTTTTTTAAAAAAATGCCAAAAGCAGTTGGAAATAAGCAACATGCAAGGGAAATGCATCTCATATTTTTGCTCCAACTTGTAATTGTTCACTGCACCAAATAGACTTATGTGCTATTAGTTTTGGGGTCCCTAAAGGTAACCTAAGAAGAAATTGGATTTCTCACTGAGAGGGCTAGTGCAACAGGCATTGCAGTAATATCTAATAATAATAATAATAACCTTGAAATCATAGGAAAATTCAGACAAAATGAATAAAAAAGCTTACCCATCAATACATCAACTAGAAGATGACAGAATATAGATGAGCTATAGCTAAGCATCTTTGAGACGAGTGAGTCCTTGTTCTCTTCTATAAGAGAAACAGTATGCTTGGATGTTACTTGCTACATGTACATTTCTCTCTAGATCTAGAATTTCATCTATATGTAGGCCAGTTTGTGCAATCATACCTTATGAACTTGGGCCATAATCTAGGGACTTTTATCACACAGGGGAAAATCGAGGGTTTAAAAAGGCATTTTCCCAGGACAGTTGCACAATCGTGGCAAAGATTTTCCCATACATTGCCCTTAGAGAGGACTTACGCTAGGAAGAACCAGGAATGCTCCAACAACAAATTTGCATGGGATTTCCCCGTGATTGATTTGTTGCTGGAGCATTCCTGGTTCTTCCCAGGATAAGTCCTCTCTAATCAGGATGTCATGGGAAAATCTTTTCCATGATCACTCAAGTGTCCTGGGAAAATGCCTTTTTAAACCCCTGATTTCCCTTGTGTGATAAAGTCCTAAGTGCCAAATAGTACCAAATCTAAGAATATCTAAACAAAATATATTAAAATATTATAAGTATAGTTCAAAAATAAATAAATTTAGAACAATAGAAAGGTAAATACAAGAGTAACAAAGAAGCAACAGAGGATTAAAGTAAACCATGCAAGATCTTGTGTCACTGTCTAATTGCAGAGAGTAAAATTCAAGGAGTGAAGAAAGGGTTAGGGAGTGCACACTGACTACAAAAAGTCCAAATTTTTGAGAGGGCTTTCAGTTCATGAAGGTCTGGAAGTTTTTGGAAAATAGATGCAGTGCTTTAATGAAACCTCTATTTTGTCTTTCAGAATTCCTTCAGAGGAAAGAAATGGCAAAAACACTACTATTGCTTGCCTAAGAAAATCCTATGAAATTCATATGATTGTTATTAGTCGACATGCACCATGATGACACACAGAGTAAAATAAGACTAATGGTTAGTCCTCAGGGAACCAAAATCCTATCTTTCAGAGGGATAACTTACAGCTGTTCTGCTCAGCAGTATGGCAACTCTACGGAAAGTCTGCTGCTGTGGTTGAGGCTTTTCTTCACCAAAATTTATTATCCATCTGTCTGGGCTAGAATAAAAGTAGTACATAACAGCTGGAGTGTTAGACTCATTATACTTTAAAACTGAATGATGACTGGAGGCAAGCTGGGTCCTACAATGTTTGCACTTGTTACAAATTTACACAACATTTAATTGGCCTGTAATGTTTCTGTTTACTGCACTGAAAAGCTGTAACATCAAATCTTCTCTTCAATATATTCAAATGATTAGGATATTCAGACAGTTAGCAATATGATAACTGTTAATAAACAGAAGACCAGTGACATAAGAGGTCATACTGATGATTCTGGATGAATTATAGGATGATTCAACTTCTATTTCATTCATTCATTCATTATGAAAGAAATGATGTTGCAGTGGTTCAAGGCCAAAAAGAGGTGAATTCATTTTGCCTTTGGTATCAGTTAAATGATTTTTTTTCCCATTGGAGCAGCAGTAGGAGTATAGGTTAAAAAAGGAGAAGCTTAAATGGAGAACATAATTTAATAGCCTTTTAAAGAAAGCTTTTTAGCACTAGCATAAGTAAAGGAATTTTCTTGAGCGGCTTCAACAGATAGGGGTTCTCCTCTCCCTACTGCACATAGTTTATTATCTTAGGATGATATTGGTTGCCATAATTATTTTCCTAGCATGGCTCTGTTGTGGCCCCATCATGTGGAATTATTTCCTCATTGAAATCAGGAAGGCTACAAATGTTGATACTTTCAACCATCAGTAGAAGAACTACTTGTTTCTCAAGCCATTTTCCTATTTGCTAACCCTCATCCTTTATCCCTGGCTTTAGTAAATGGTTTCATGGATTTTTGTTTGTTTGTTTGTTTCTATTATTTCATCATTTTACCTGTTTAATTACTATACTTACTTTTATCGTGAACAGTTTTGGGATTTTAAAAATAAAATGCAAAGTATAAATGCTAAACTAACAAATTTAATAGATGCCCTTCCATCTACTGATTCTTGTAAATCCCAGGGAGGCCTGGATTCATACTGTTATGTAATATCGACTCTGACTTCAGCAACTCACTAAGAATATATCAGACCTGGTTGTCCTATTTCTCATCTTGTCTTCTCCTTCTTGTAATCTACTCCAATAACCTTGTTCCTTCTAGAGATAGTGAACAGTTTTTGCCAAGAAAACACTCAATGGCTGGCATCTTGTTGGTTAGCCCCATTTGGGGTGTGTAAGTGTGTCTGTAGACTAAAAGAGAATTTGGATCACTGTAAAATATAAAATATTTTATTGTAAAATAAGATACAAATGACTGTTGAATGGTGATACAATGCATAAGGCAGTATACTGTACATACTTACTGGGTTGATTTGTTCCAACCATAATGCTTGCAAATACAGTATGCCCTTGCCTTACACGGGGGATCCATTTCAGACCCTTCCGCATAAAGCAAATAGTGTGTATGCCCAAACTCCATTGCAAATAATGGGGCTTGTGCATTGCAACTCCATTGTGCAGCTTTCAGAATAAGCTGAAAGCCATGAAAAAGGCACCTGCATATGACGCGGGTGCACTGTACAAACCATGATCATGTGATTCCTACCTAGAAGCTACTGATATTTTTTATCTGATATATATGATGCATACAATACTTCTTTCCCCTCTTCTTTTTAATTAAACAGGTGTTTGGCTTATAATTCATGGGACATAAGGAGCTTGCAATGGGGCTGTGCTTTTATCTTTTTAAAAATTGTGCTTTAAACGTATTTTAAACTATGTTAACTGAGGGGCTGTACATACCAGCCATTAAGGCCGGGCCTGGGGATGGAGTCGGGGTGTGGCATCCACATGATGCATACTCTGAATCTGCCCCTAGGCCACACACCACACCACACAGCATGTGGCATCACAGCACTCCTCTGGCGCTGCATCTACATGACGCAGCACCAAAGGAACATGGAAAAGTCACACGCTGGCAGCTATGGCACCCGTTCCGGAGCAAAAAAAATATATTGGGGCAGTGGCATGTAGTTGCTGTGGCCCTAATCTGGTGCTAAAAGGGGTGATCTGTTGAGACACTTAGCTCTTTTTAATAGATTTGTTTGTTTAATTGGGTTTTAAAACTTTTGCACAAACAGTTTCTTAGCTGTGATTTTTTTAAAAAATTGATGTAAGCTACTCTGGGTCCTGTGCAATAAGAAAGGCAAGATAATTAATTAATAAATACTATGTTTGTTTCACCTGTCAACAATTGAGTTGTTAATTAATAATGGGCAGGTGCTGAGTACTTTGAAATATGAGTGAGTTGCTAAGAAAAGAGAGGAAAAGCTAATGGACATGTTCCAATGACCACAAAGTTTGTTCATAAAGTCTCAGCTCTGACATCCCAGTGTTGGTGGGCTTCACATTGAATATCATCACATTCACTTACCATTAACTCTATGCTTAATGCTGTATATTCAAACAAACCAAATGAATTTCTAACCTGCTTTTTGAAATGCTGATAGACATCTTTCCACAAATCTAAGAAAATAAAGAGTTCACATTGGATGTTACCTGTTCGTTGATATTTCAGGCCACTTCTCAAAATAATTTCCCCACTGATTTCTTGTAGATGATAAAGAATAACAAGAAGAGGAGGAGGAGGAGGAGGAGGAGGAGGAGGAGGAGGAGGAGGAGGAGGAGGAGGAGGAGGAGAGAAGAAGTGGTGGTTATAAACCTGTACACAAATGGCAATAGCAATGTCTAGAAGTCCCTCAGCATCATCTTCTTCGACTGAATCTGTGATTGCAACCATTCTAACACCCAGACCATCATAGTTCAATAATAGCCTAGTCCTCCAGAAGATCCCACAGTCAATGATATCAAAAGCTACTAAGCAGTCCAAGAGAAACAGCAGAAACAAACTTCCTTTCTCTACCTTCCATTGTAGATTTTCAATCAGTGCTATTTCTGTTGGCTTCTGATCCAGTCCTGCGATAGAAATAGCACTGGTTGAAAATCTACAATGGAAGCTAGAGAAAGGACGTGTGTTTCTGTTGTTTCTCTTGGACTTTTGACAATGGGTTGTCTGCTTCTTATTCTTTACTATGTGGGGGTGATGTCTCAGGAGGGAAAAGGAATGATCACATGAGTGGCTGCTTCATACTGGAGCTGGGAAAGATTGATTGGTAACGTCAGAATGTCTAAGGTGCAATATGCAATATAGCCATCTTCAGGAACCAGAGATCATTTCCATATATTAAAAGGCAAAATAGCAAGAGTTATATGTTAATAATGAATAACTTAGCAAGTTGCTTTTCTGTAATGTAGTAACAAGTAATGATTTGTTAGGTGATCAGAGTAATGAACAATGTACCTAGTTCCCTTTTTTAATGTGTCATTTGAAGTGCAATACATACTATGACTCCTAACATAGATTATGATAATGTTAAAAGTACAGAGGTGAGGCCAGATTCTATAATGCTGATTTCTCGCTTGTGCATTCAGAATTCCCAGCTGAGTGTTTTGGAAGGTTAGCTTCTGCAAGAACTGTAAAATCAAATGCAGAACACTATCATTTCAGTTCTCCATCCCACTTTGCCACACACTGTTGTGCTCCAGGCAACCCTAAGAATATAAAATAACTGGTAATAAGGCAAGCCATCCAGTGATATAAAATCTGTAAGAGATACTACTGCTCTGGAATTATGGTTTGCAGCAAATTGAAGTATTTTAGAGTAGTGAACATAAGAATGGGGAAAAAATAGTTCTAGAGACAAGAATATAACATCTCATTACAAAATATCCAGCAAGGAGAAATGAAATAAAGTGTGGTTCATTTCATTGAAACTATGACCAATATCTTATTAAATTGTTCAAGTGAAGGCATAGAAGAAAAGTTTTCTGTTGTGTAAGTTTTCCTATTAAATATAATTTCATTTTCAAATTGCTCTTTTAAAATTGAAAACAATATGCTAATACTGTCTTTAAAAACATTAGGCTTGTGAAATATGGTGGGTTTTTTTCCTTTTGGGGAAAATATAAATAAATAAGCAAACAGAAGAATGTGGATTTCAGATATGGAAGTTGAGCTACTTAATATTTTTAGCCTTTTCCTGCACTTGACTTGAAAAGGAAATCATTATAAGGGATACAACCCAGACATTTTTATTTTCTTCTGTGGAAAAGTGTTAAGCATCAGTTGCACTGAGGTACCCAAAACTGCTTAATTTTGGCTTGTATTACACCCTTTAATTCGCTATATATGATAGTGTTTCAGTTCATTGAGAAGAGGGGAGTGCTGAGTACTAACTAGTGAGATCTAAAGTTTGGATCAGTGCCTTGAACCTTTCAGTTTGGTCAAATGGTTCTGAAGCTATTTGGGACAATGCCAGTGTTTCTGCTGCTTTAAAACAAAATGTACCTAGTGGACTTTTCTTTTATTGATTTCAGTGACCAACAAAAGCAATGCAAGTACCTCTCAGCCTGAAGACTGGATTTTCAAGGAACACTAGGAACTATAATGCACTCATGTTTCTCTGAATTCAACCTTTTGTTACTCTTCTGTTCCTCCTTATTTGGTAGAAGAATATCTGTGAATGATCATCTCTACAGAAGGCTAGCATATTCTGTTCACTTATTCCACTTGTGCTGAATTTTGTCTTTTGCTATGATTCATTTACCCATTGTGAATGTAATCGTAACCATCAATTCTGCTAGCTAGGTTTTCTTAGGATGGGTCAAAGCCACCCGCTATAATTGGGGAGCGGGTCCTTTTGACAGTAAGGGGATGTGGTTGTTCCAGAGGTCTCAATGATTTTTAAAAGGGTTTCCACTCTAGCTCCTGTTCTGTCAACTTACTGCTAGAGTTCTCCATGAGGCAGTGTCTCTGCAGTGGGCTTAAACCCAGCCCCTTGAAATGTCCACATAGGTATTCTATGGAATTTATCTCAGCTTTATGTACAGGCTGGCTGACTATTCACTCATTTACACAGTGTGTAAACCTCCATTCCTAGTTCTACCCATAGAATTGAAAAACCCCATTGGGGAACTCCAGTTGCTCATGTATAGTAAAAGCTCTCTAGACTATTCACTCTCTCTGTGTTGGTTCAACATATTTTACAAATAAGTGAATTGGACTTTGCTTTCACAATTTATAGGTCACACACAACAAAAAAAAAAAACCCTTCTCTGGCAGCAATCTATTATATTTTAACATATATTATGAATTAGAAACATTAGCCATGCTGAGCTTCTTGTCATTGTCAGTTACTGGAGAGATTAACCTTTGATAATTCCCTTTCTTCAAAGAGGCAATTTCAAGATAAAGTTTTTAAAAAAACACTTCAGAAAACATTGCCAGCAGGATTGTCACTTGTAAAAAGACACATTAATCTCTACTGGAAGGAAAACATCCCGTAAATGCTTAGTGTGGGCTGCAAAACCTTTTGGTATTACTGCAATTTGTCAGATAGATTGTATTTGCTCTTTCTTTTTGTTCACACATTCTTTTCTAAAACTGGTTGGTTTGTTTCTAGTCTTGAACTATAAAGCTGAAATGGCCTGAGACTATCATACTTCAGAGAAACCTTTTCCTAACACATCCTTTTTGATATCTGAGACGGCACATAGATATACAACTGAACACTAAATGAGGTTTGCCCATGCCATCACCTTTCCCATCACTATATATGTGTGTGAAAGCTGGGTACAAGGGACATGTGGGTGTGTCTTTACCTTTAAATTGCCATATCATACACACAGCTGGAAAATGAAGAAAGCAGCCAAAAAGAAAATCAGTTCATTTGAGATATAGTCCTGAAGAAGAGTTCTGTGGATACCACTGACAACTAAAAGACAAACACATGAGCCCTAGAACAAACCAAGCCTGAACTTTCCCTAAAAGCCAAGATAACTAAACTGAGGCTGTCATACTTCACTCATGAGAAGGCATGAGTCACTATAAAAAACAATAATGTTTGTAGAGATGGAAGGTAGCAGGAAGAGAGGAGGATTGCACGCCAAATGGATGAGTCTATAGGACCTGAGCTGGGCTGTTGAAGATAAGGTGTCTTGGAGACATCTCTTTAATAGGGTCACCATAAATTGAGGTCAGTTTGAAGCAGTTAATAACAACAATATGGCAGATATGATATCAATAAAATATTACAACCTGGAGTAGATCTGAAATGGATGCTTTGTCGTAGAAGCACTCTTTCCATTAACAGAAGAAACAGGGATCCATTGATTCCTTGCAGCATACTTTTAGGAGGTCCTGAGGTCTGCAAAAGAAAGGAGTAACTAGTAAAGATTGTCTCTCAGATCAGTTTTTCCAGTGTAAGTGGAATTTCTAGGAAATATAACTCTGGATCTAAACCAAAAAATATATAAACAAATACATCTCTGGATTTTGGTGATTTTCAAGTTCCTGTACTTAATGACAGATACAATTCATTGTGTGCGACAGTCAGTCCTCAGATGCTAGTACTAATACATTATGCTTTCAGAGGATGAGAGTAGAATAAGTAGAACATATTCAGAGCTTCATATTTGTGGCTGTTTCATTATGAAACCCATAGTGCTATTGTGATATTAATGGTTTCAGCTCTTAAGAACTGGTATAGAAAACTAGTTAATAGAATTTGTATATTCTATTAACTAGTTTTCAATAACAGTTCTTAAGAATCTGCATGGGAATCTGCAGTAAACAGATTATATTAATTTGAATAGAGTATGGAAAATTGTGATGTTTTTGTATGAAATATTTTTGTAATTTTAGCGTAAACATAATGCTGTATATGTTATAGAGCTAATTGACTGTGGAAGTTTTAAAGGGTTTTAATTATTTTTGTAATTTGATGGCTGTATTTGGTTGTCATGAATAAACTGTATAGCTGTATAGTTAATAGAATTTGTATAGGAGACTATAGTTTTAAAAAATGAAATGAAGCAGATTTCTGAAATATTCTACTATATCATTCCATTTTTCCCTTGAGTATACTTCCATGTAATTATGATTTATAATATTACTGGGACCTGCAGAGAAATAGTTTAGGAACAAATTATAGCCAAATATCCTGATCTGCACATTAGATAACTACCCATTGACCTGAACAAGAAACTTACAGTTTTAGACTATTAGGGGTAAGTAACTGCCCCAACCTTATCCTTCCAATGAATACAAATCCCTTTCAAGAATATGATGATAAATTCCACATCAAAATTGGCTGACAGAATAGTTAGGTTACTATGACAACAAATAATGATACATCGTTGAAGGAAAAGGAGAAGTTAACAGCCACGAGGGGCAAATAAAATGCATTATTATTTGTAAAATAACTTCAGACATTACACAACAAGGCAAATATAAACTACATGACATCACTGAATTATTGGGATTTTCTACTGAAGCAACATGCTACATTCTGCATTTACAAAGGTGGGAAAACAACTGCAG
This sequence comes from Sceloporus undulatus, assembly GCF_019175285.1. NCBI lineage: Eukaryota > Metazoa > Chordata > Lepidosauria > Squamata > Phrynosomatidae > Sceloporus > Sceloporus undulatus. The sequence continues at coordinate 198,147,317 of NC_056525.1, read as the reverse complement.
AACATATGATATTGGGATATATGTCTTGGTGAGTGAGATATTGAAAAAAGTACTACAGAGACAGAAATATTCACACTCACACTTTGAAAATGGGTTCTCTATTTAACCCAGGGAAGAGAGGATTTGTAACTAGAGATGACCAGAAAATACTCATTTAAAGATCTCCTTCTTTGAAGGCTTTTAAACAGAGACTGGATGCCCATCTATTAGGAATACTTTGATTGAGCTTTGCTATATAACAGGGGGTTGGATTAGATGGCTTTTGTGGTCTCTTCCTACTATATGATTCTAGGAGTGTAATTAATTTTAAGCTTTATTAAAACCAGAGCAGAGAAACAAGAAATCAAGACTCTGAGACAGCCAGAACAAATTGAAAATCAAAGGAAACCATAGATTTAGAAATATTATGGCTAAAATAACTTAAGCATCAAGAGCCATATATAGATATAGATATATATAGATATCTATAGATAAATTATATATATATACAATATAATTTACCCTTTAAAAAAGAAGCCATTTGCCCCTTGTCTTCCACCAGCCTTCTAGCACACTACATCTCTAATTACTTCAGAGTTTGACTTAAACAGTCCAGTAGTCTTCCAAGAGGTAAGTTTCTTCCAAGAGTCCAGTAAAGGTTAGAAAAGAATGATCTGGGATAATTCAGATTGGTCAAATTAGTCCAAGAAGAAATTGTTAGTGGTGGTAGTAGTAGGTAATCCTGAATCTCACCAGGGAAAATAAGGGAAATACTGTAAAATAAATTGAGCTGTGTAAGAGGTTTTGGAAGAATCTGGTTCTGAACATTTAACCCATTGTAATTGAGAACTTTCTCAAAATCAGGAAAATAGAGAAACTAAGCCCCCAATTCCACAAAGCAGGCAGAATCTGACAGAAAAAGTAATCGCAAAATGAAAGAAGATGAAGATGGGACAAACAATTTGATCCTAGGATCTTATGAGGGTACAATCTGGGTGAAATATTAGGTAGAGCATTGAGCAACTGTAGGTCATACTAAAGGAATCTGAGGGCGACATGAAGCCAGTGTTGCCCACATGTGTCTCTTTCCACTGGAGTGAAGTTTGCTCAGAAGACTTTGATGGGATGTTTTGGGTAGAGGAGTTAGTCAAAACCAAATCCAAATATACAAAGTTTAACAGGTCACTCTAAATGCCTGTTGGCACTCTCAAAGAATTGTAGGAGGTGAATTAAGTTAGTGTTTTGACTAAGACTGCTATAAAGATGCCTGCCTAACAGGTACACATTTTGTAGGCTCTATATCATGCTTAGTTTTTGTGGACCTATACATCTATTGCTATGCGCCTATGTTTCATATGATATACATTTGTTATATTATACATGTACAAGTATGGAATTCAGTTTCTTGACCCACTGTGCCTTGCAATGGTAACCCATCATTCAGGAGTGATTCTGACAGAACATTATCTTTGCCACACTGCCTCTTTCAAGCCAGTGATTTAGGTATTCATACAAATAATCATATCTGATTTGAAACATGGGAGAAGGGGGGAAATGAATGTCATAAACAGAACTGTTCTTATCACAAAGCCATTTTTCAAGGGAAAAGAAGAACATATATCTGCAGAATCTACAATGAAAACTTTAGGTTGGAAGAATATTTTGTGTGAGTCATTTATCCTTAGTACCAGGTGGTATTATGTGCTTTGGGAAATCAGACAAAAGGGAGAAGACAAATTCAATTTAGGCAGATGGATGGCTCAATGCCCAATAATTTCTTTATCACACCACAATTTCTACTATCTTTTCTGCTAAGCAATCTTTATAAATTAAGAAGCATGGGGAGAACCTGTCCAAGTCTCTTTGTTAGTTACAAAGTGTTGTCTTTTGGGGGAAAGGGTTTTTACAATGCTTACTGGGAAAAATACAGGACTTGGAATTGTCATTGTAAGCAGCTTGGTTAATTTTACATATGATAATAGCATGTCTTGCTGTTCCTTCTTTCTTTATATACTGCCATAGACCCAAAACAGACAGGCCAAAACCACCATCTTCAGGCCAATCTGGGGGCATGGTGTTCAGATGACACATGCAATAAGATCAGGCTGAAGCCATGTTGTGGCCCCCTAAAGCAGCTCGAACCCAGCCACAAAAGGAGTGCAGAAAAGCACTCCTTGCTGTCAGTCCATTGTAGACTGCTGCAGTGTCTGGCTCTGGGACCACAGTGTGTGATCGCCATGTTCCCGTAGTACTCAGGGCATACTTGCTGCTGGAGTGGCCAGAAGCCACTCATCTGCTTGAGGCCAATATCATGAGATAGTGGAGAGGAGATCCAGAAGGACCACATGAAGAAGAGGTCAGGGATCTTATACTTTAATGGTTGTTTGAAAGAGGAAAATTGAGCAGCTATATAGCTAGGAAGGAGAAGAGAAATATCCTTTTTCAAAAGGACAAGAGTAGATTCTGGAACAACCAAGCCAGGGTGATACCTTGCCTTGCCTGGGCAGGAACATAAGAATGTGGAAGGCAAACATAAATTAGTCGTTTTTGAAAAAAATATTCTTCTGTTTTTCCTTTAATGATCACCCAACACTTTCATTTCTGACTGTGTCATTTGATACAGGAAGGTGAGTACCATTACATTTGTACTGCATATTTACTTACCTTGAACATATTGATTAAAGTTGTCTACAGAATTAAACAAACTGCATGTTGCATGGTTATTCATAAATCTGCTGTAATTTTATATCTACTTTCCTCAGAAGAAGCTCTAGTGAGTTCAGTGGAAATTACTTCTGAGTTGGCCTCTACAAGACACACTTTACGTTCACTATCTTGATACATGACTATGGTCAGAGGCAAAATCAGATTCCTATCTCTTTAGTAGCTATGTAGAAAAAAGAATTTCAGCAAGTGTACTTGCAAAAGATGCAACAGCCACTGCAATCCCCTCATTTGTGCAACTATTAAAAGTGGAATAAATGGGAATTAAACCATTTTTGTTCCTAAGTGTCAGAAGGAGAAGATGAGCATACATTTGTGCAAAGGCAGATGAGAATCTGCTGGTAGATGTATTGATGGTTTGAAATAGATCACAAATGTTTTCTGAACCCTGATTCATTTATTGTTTTACGTAATGTTAAGAACAATATTATTCCTTCCTCAAATATTCTGCTGAAATGAGGAATTCAGATGAGGTGGCAATCAGGAATGGACTTTTTTGGTGAAAAAACTGTGAGTTCAGTTCTATTGAGATGTCAATTTCATATTTGGGCTCAGAAATCCTTAATTCTAAATTATGCTGGTTTGTGTGTCTGGGAGTCTTCAGGCCCAAAACAGACAGGCAAAAGCACCACTTTTGGGCTGATCTGGGGGTGTGGTGTGCAGATACTGCACCCTCCCTGAATCGGATGGAAGTTGTGCCAAGACCAGCTAAAGTGACCAAAGCTGGCCACAAAAGGAGTGGGGAAAAACCACTCCTTGCTGGCGGTCCATTCTGGACCATGGCAGCAGCCGGCTTTGGGACTGTGGCATCCAGTTGCTGAAATCCCACACTGATAAGGAGTCGATTGGGGCCAGAGTGGCCTCTGGCTTCTTTAAGCTGCCATCTGTTTGACCTCTAAGTAAAACTCACAAAACAAAGCAGATCATACAAGCATGAAGATTGTCTACCACGAATTTAGGTTATACCTCAAGGTCAATAGTTTACAATGTGAGTTTGTCTGTTTGTTTTTTGGCTTTCTGGCATAGGCCTAAACAGAAATCACAAAAAGTCATATGATTTGGCCACAAGATATTTTAATTTTGGTGCAGAGCTTAAGAATGATCATGATTTTTAATTCATTCTCTTTAGAGCATGTGAAGAAGCAAGAACTTTATTCACATTATTATTTCACTAGCTTACACAAGTGCAGGAGGACTGGACAGGGTCTCATCTCACCATTTTGCCAAATCCATAACTGTTTATCTTACTGTCTCTTCACTGTATTGTATTATATTACTTTATTTGTACTTTGCCTTTTCCCAAAGCTGAGATCCATGTGCCCATGAATCAATACCATTTATATTTTCCCATTTTTTAGGGTTGTCTAATTAATTGACATTTATATATGAAAATCTGATTAGTTCATTCACATACAATGCGATTAAAAGCTGAACCAGAAGAGACACTCGTTTTAAAAATTGAACCCACAATATCTCTTTGGATAGTAAAGTTTGTTCTGCAGCAAGAAAATCTAAAGTCACCATACAACATTTATTTTGCAGATGTGTCTCTGCAATGCAGTGGTAGAGCAAGGTAATTTTAGATCCTGGATTGAATGGTTTTATGGGAGAGATAGTTTAGAAGGTCATGTGTTTTACTTTGGTTGTTTACCACAGAGCTTAAATATCCCATTATAAATTGTACAAATGCTTAAACCATGAAACTGTCTGCTGGGTTAGCCATGGTGTGATGGGTAGGGCTGTTGGGATCCAAATACATAATACTGTACATAAAACCAGTGCTGAAGTTGAAATGATTGGCCACTCATTTAAACATTCTTTCCCATAGAAGATTGAGTTACAATGGAGAAGGAGAAAAAGAAAAATCAGACCTGACCTGGAGAGTCTCCTTTAGATTTAGTGAGTTAGTTAATTATTAAAACATTTGTATCCCATCCTGTATCAAAGGTCTCAGGGTAGCTTACAAACTCATTAAAACAAATTATACAATTTAAAACAATAAAATAATTAAATAACCTAAAACACATTAACCTGAAGTAATACATTTAAAACAGATTTTTAAACTATGTTTACCATATTAGGGATGGGTAAATGAGACCCAAAAGTTTTAATGAATGGCCAAATTTTAACTTGGCTCCTAGATTACATGAGTATTAGTGCCAGCCGGGCCTCCAGAAGGAGAGCATTACACAACTGAGGTGCCACAGCTGAGAAGGCCATTTGCTATGTGCCAGCACAGTATTGATCTCACGTATCAGTCAACAATCAAGCTGCTGCATTTTTCACTAGCTGCAGCTTCCAAGTCTTCTTCAAAGGCAGCTCCACACAGAGTGCATTGCAGTTGTCTAACCAAGTGGTTACATGGACTACTGTAGCTAGATTACACCAGTTGAAGATGGCACCAAGTACTCCATGGCACAGAGTCAATTTGGGCCTGCAGTAACAAGGATGGATCTAGGTGCACTCCCAAATAAGATATCTGCCTTAGGGAGAGTACAATCCCATTTAGAACAGGTTGGTTACCTAATTCCCAGACACACTCCACTCCAAAGCATTCTTATGACCTCTCTCCCCCCACCGCCTCAACAGCTTCATGTAGATATTGAGCAGCATAAGTGGAACCCTAGCGTCCAATCCACAGCTTAATAGCCATGGACTGAACAGGAATTACCCAATGTTGCTTTCTAGAACTGGCCCTTTAGATAGGAACAGAACTGGTGCAGAACAATGCCTCCTACTCGCATCCCACAGGAGTGGTCCAGTAAGGCCTGAAACAGATGGGCCAAAAGGAATGGCTTCTGGCTGCTTTGTGGGCATGAAGTGCAGATGTCACATGTCCCCAAGGCAGCCCGAAGCCTTTCCAATGACTCCTGCTGGCAGCTTGTTTGGGACCAGGAGACTACTTTGAGAGTAGGTCGCTGCAGTCCCAGGCCAATTCTGGCCCGATTGTGGTTGGTGTAACCTAGCTGCTGGTCTGCTTCACCCCCAAGATACCATGATCAGAAGTTACTGAGGGATCCAAGATGATCAACAAGATGGTACTTCCTCTGTCTTTCTCCTGGAGTTGGTTGTCAGTTAGAGCAACTAAATTTCAGTGCCATATGCTGGCCTAAAGCCTAACTGAAATATGTTCAGATAATCTGTTTCCTCCATGAATGGCTGAAGTTGTCCAGCTACCACATGCTCATGTACCTTGCCCAAAAAGGGATTTTTTGCAATTGGGTGGTAGTCCAATATGATATGCTGCCTACATGGTACGCCAGTCAGCAGTCAAGGTGGTAGGCATCCAACTTGTGACCACAGTAAAATCTAGACAGGCAGAGTTAATATCAGCATTCTTTTCAAGCATTCAGAAATATTCAGTCTCAGGATATTTATTATGGGAGAATGAGCAGGCTCCCTTTTAGTCTTTTAGGCTATTTATAATAGGCAGTCATAGATATACACATGTTCCCCTTGGGGAGCAACACATCCATGTCAGTGTCTGGGTACATCACAGTACTTTGCATGTATGGCATCATACATATACTACAGTGTAGGCCAAGTAAGATGTTATATTTTATTAAGGACTGAATCTTTGTTGTTGCACCTCTCCAACAGGGTCCTCTATAGTTAACTGATAGAAGAGCATTACCATCTTAAAACAATATAACTCAGCCATTTATCCACTAAAGAATACACTCTCATTTGTTTAGGAACTATAGCTTTCTAAACAGACATCCAAGGGATTAATATCCTGGGGCACTGCAATATCCAAGAGAATCCATTTCAATCAGAATGGCACATCTATCTATTTAGCATAGCCTAGTTGTTTCCCTTATCAGCATGGTCTATCTTCATCAGTATTTCTGGCCATTTATCACTTAAGAACAGTATAGTTTAAGACTACATTGCAGCCTTTCCCCTTAGTGCAAAGCAGTCTGATTTCACCTCTATTCAGCTTGTTTTATCTTCTCCCTAGCCTAATCCCCTGACCTATTTGGTCCAATGAAATAACAAACACTTGGCGTTTATATAAACAATCAATCTGCATCTCTGGAGACAACATAACATTGGTCTCCTCCAATTAGTTTTTGGAGGTAACAAAAACAAAGGTAGCATTATCTGTAGGCTTTTGGTTGTCTTCCATTTGATTATATCAGTCAGCTGATTGTGTCAGCCACTATACTCAATTCAGTACCTGCTGTGAGTTCTCAGTCAAAAGGCTGTTGGCATTCTTATATCTTGTTTATAATTGTGTAGGCTGCATGTCCAGAATTAGCCTATGTTCTCAGTAGGAAGTATACTGAGAAGTCTACTCAGTAAGAATTATACAGTGCACCATTCTTTTACGCGGGGATCCATTCCGGATCCCTCCATGTAAAAGAAAATGTGTGTACGCTCGAGCCCCATTACAAGTAATGTGGCTCGTTGTCGTGGTGGCGCGCGGTGGCACACATGTGCCATTGTTTCTTCCAGCGTGTGCTGCCACTTCTTCCAGTGCTGCTTTCAGTGTATGCTGAAAGCAGCATATAATGTGCCGACGTATGATGTGGGTGCACTGTATACAGTATAATACACAGAACTTTCTGCATTTTATTTTATGTATTTATTTTATTATTTTGTTGATAATTTTTAGTCTCCCCCCATTTTAGGGTGTTAGATTATAATCTATTAATTGTAACTCCTTAATTGTTATCTTGTAACTTGCTATGCTGTATTTGCTTTATTATTTCATTGTTTATTGGCATTTGCTTTGTTTTTGTTTTTTGAATGAGGGGTTGGAAATGGCAATTTCTTTTTGATAATTATTGATTCGAATGTAATCTGTATTATGCTTTTGTCATTATTGAATTGTTAAGAATTTATTATTATTATTTGCTATGTATTGCTATGTTACATTTATTTTATTATTTTCATGTTTATTGTATTGCTTTGAATTATCGCCAATGTTGTAAGCCATCAGATTCCCAGTGATTGGGCAGAATATAATAAATCCTGGTTGTTGTTGTTGTTGTTACCTAATATAATTAATAATAATATTGTTTTATTATATACTGCTTCCAAAGATCATAGCGGTGAATAGCAAGTAGCTAAATAGCAAGTAAGCTAATTTGCCCCCAACAGTCTGGGTACTATTTTAGCGACCTCGGAAGGATGCAAGCCTGAGTCCGAGCCTTTGCCCCTGTGCTGTCTTTGAACTCGCAACCTTGTGGTTTTGAGTGAATGGCTGCAGTACAGGCATTTAACCACTGCGCCACCAGGGCTCCTGGACCCATTATGTCTTCTGGACCCATTATTTACATTTTGAGCTTAAATTTAACACACTTAATTTAACCCAAATCAGCATTCAGCATGTTTCACCTCCACTCCAGACATCCACCTGGGCAGGTCTTGGCCTCTAACCAGCCAAACCCACCTGACTGTTGACTGGCCATTCCTTCCTAGGAAAAAAGTCCTAGTGCCAGAATGGAAGGTGTCAGCTGCTGGAATGGAAGATCTTTGAAGGATCCTCCTTCCACCCAACTGTTGATGCTATGGCCTCTGAGGAAGAGAAGAATGGGATGGCACAGCTCTATCATGTCTAGGCCCATCAGCTGATGAAAGGCCATTCTAACTCCCATTGCCCTGGTCTCAAAGAGATGGAAGAACAGGTAGCATCTGATGGACTTAATTCAGGATTTTTCATGGCAAAGGGTCAGATTAAAACAACATCCTTTGCACTGACAGCAATAGCAATAGCAAGTGGATTTCTATACTGCTTATCAGTGCACTTAAGCACTCCCTAATCAGTTCACAATGTGTAAGTTAATTGACCCCAACAAGCTTGGTACTCATTTTAGCAACCTCAGAAGGATGCCAGGATGAGTCAACCCTAGAGCCCCTGCTGGGATTGAACTCACAACTTTGTGGTTTATGAGTGAGTTGCTGCAGTACCGGCATTTTACCATCACACCACCAGGCCAGGAAGGAAGATGACAACTAAATTTATGATAAGGATGATGACAACTAAATTTCTCAATCTCAGCTATAATTTCAAGGAAGAAGGAGCTGATTTTCCAGCATTTAGGTTTTAAAGAAGTCATCTTCATAAAGATCAAGGTAGCAGTTAGTGTTATATTACACTACAAGCAGTTTGTGTTGTGTTACACTAATCACAACAAGCTGCTATTTGGTGATTAGCAAAGGTTCAGAATTAGATGAGATCCCTAATGTTTATAGAGAAAGCACTAATTACTCTACATCTTAATTACAACCTCGGATGAAAAGAAGCTATTAGTTACTCCAAACTATAATGAGTTTTATTTTACATCTGATTTTTGCCCCAACTGTAAGTTTCTCAGAACAATTTAATCACTTGTCCTTTTCTTCAAAAGCCTCATATACTGAACTTTAACTTTTCATAGAGTAATGGGGTCATGGGAGCTAATTCATTTCTACAAACATTAGGAAGACTTTATTGATGTGTAGATATAAAATTCTCATGCTCTATGAATGCCATATTGATTATATTAAACTTCACAATATGATTGATCTGCTTGCACTATGAGTCAGAAGTTCCTTGACCATTAGATTGACTCAAGTGCAGTGTTGCTACAGCAGCAGATAGTTTTGTTATATTTCCCAAGCATTTAAAGAAAACCACTCCTTACTGGTGGTCCATTCTGGACCATGGCAGCAGCCGGCTTTGGAACTGTGGCATCCAGTTGCTGCAATCCCACACTGATCAGGAGTCGATTGGGGCCAGAGTGGCCTGCATATACTGTATACCAGCTAAACAGTGCATCCTCTTGGAATGAACAATATCAATGTTTTTTTCCTTCAGTCCTGATATTACATGTATTCTTGTATATGCCAAGAAGTCGGAAATGACTTAAAGACACACAACAACAACAACAACAACAACAACCAGGTATTCTGACCATGACAATACATTCTGTGGTGGTAGGACTGTGTTCTTCTGTGAGGCTCTTCTTGGTGGTAGCAGTACTATTATTTGGGTCACCCATGTCAGACAGGCTTTTGCTGAGGAGCGAGACTAAATGTGCCAAACCACTGCTGGGCAGCAGCAATGGTAGAGGATGACATTGGTGGAGGATATCTCAGAGACAAAAGCAGTGGCACCATATCTAACACTTGTTAGAACTGTGAAGAAGGAAACATTTAAACCCCTTTTGAATGACTTTACCCTGAAACCTCTATGATAACATCCGGGGGTATCGCAGATCTAGAACTGAAGCCCGAAGAGGTAAGCTGGCATATTTGCCCAAGTGATAAGCTCCATTGTCTGGATGTTCCATAAAATAATGTGAATGAGATGGGGCACTTGGACAATAAAGGCCTTGTCTAGAATCAGCCTGGTATGCTAATTCCCTGCCCTGCTCAGCTTATTGCCCTTACTGCCAAATTCTTCACAATCTCTCTTAACTGGGAATCATGCAGGTAACTGATCTACAGGATATATTTGTAAGAAACTACCAGACACATCCTCCTGCTTTGTGATCATAGGTTAAATGGTTTGGGTTTGATATCCCATTGCTATAGATGGTAGCATGCTCCAAGAATACAAGTAGCACTAATGAATATATAAAGAAGCTGCAGCGTGCCAAGCACTAGATTCAGATAGACAAGTGTGTTGCCCTTAAGAGGCACTAACAGACATAGGCATTAGAATAACTTTTGTTAGTAAGTGTATTGTCTACATTTGACTACACAGGGGGTACGGATGTCTTAGGTACATAAGTGCTTTGATAACCTACCTCTCAAACAACACCTCTGCAATTACAAAAATCTTTTAAAAGCCTCCAAAAATCAGTGTCTGTGCTGTAGAAAAAAAATCAATAGTGGTACTCTGAGCCCAAATTACACAATGCTTGCTGAGAGCTTTAAGTGAACTTGTTTATACCTCAAATGTGTGTGTTTGTGTGTGTGATTCATCTTATACAATCACTGTTTTGACCTTCACTGGTATTTGACTTGACCTTGATTGCACTCCATCATACAGAAGTTACACCAACTAAAATTTCATAAGTCCAAAACATGGTTGATATTTTGGTCCAAATGACATTTTAAAGGTGTTATGGGAAATTTCAAAATACATTGCACAAAAAGGAGATCTTTTCCCAGAATCCTACAAGTCAAACTTTACTTACATTGTTTATAGTTTCCACTGTTATATCAAATCTTACCAAGATGGTAGATCTATACATGTGAAGATGGGCTCATAGGGCTTGACCAACAGATAAATGAGAAAATTAGAAAACAATTGAATGAAAGTAGAGACTTCTTTGTTTGTAATCTAGTAAATGCTTGTCCTTTACTTAATTGCAGGTTTTAGTGATGATCTCCCATTCAGGCTGCTGGGAAGAACTACACTTTCATCCTGTTGCATGTTCCCCAACTATCCTTTAGGCCACGAATAGGTAATTATGCAGGGATGGGGGCCAATTTTGGCCCCTGTGACACACACATCTGGACATCCTGGTGTGTTTGAACAGAACAGATGGGAAATTGGACTGAAAGGCATGAATGAGCATTTGGGGAAACTGGGGGTTCTAAGGGGTCGGGAAAGGATCACTTTCATATTTTTGAATGGTTTGGCCCTGTTTATAGGTTGACAGTTTTCTGAAAATCATACTGCATTCTATTTCTTTAAATAATGATGGGCTCAGGTACTTCAAAAAACTACCAATATAGGCTTTAGGGGTTGTATGTGGCCTTGTTGTAAGCTTCAAATTTGCTAAGGTCAAAACTTAACATCTTTTTTGCCAAGAGTGTCTTTCAGCATGTGCTATGTATCTTGGATTTAGCGTGTTTTGTGTAGTGATTGTTCATTCACATGTTACACAGGCTTATTTTGCAAATGTGGTTGCTGGGGCACATATCCCTGAAGAAATCCTGTTGTGGGAGGTGAAACAGATGAAACTGCAGAAACTTTATATTTACCTTAACACTTAGTTGGGGCTTGTATCTTAATCACTGAACCATATGTGAACAATGTTGGCAACTGAACACATACGCCATCCCTTATGGTCAGATCATTATGAGACACTTTGATATACACCCTGATATTGTATCCATACTTGGAATAATGAAACATGTGTTAACAAGAAACCTATTTACTATAACAGATTGTGATATGAAATTATCAAAATACTGTGTTTATTAGTAATGCATGGGCCACCTTACAGCTATTTCTGCCTTGAATTTGATTGGATCCCAATCCTGGCCAGAATCTTGAGGCAGAACAATTAACTACTCCTTCTTGAGTTACTCTATTCCAGCAGTTTTCAACTGGGTTCTCCAGCTGTTTTGGACTTTAGTTCCCAGAACTCTTGAATGTGACCAAGCTGGCTGGGGCTTCTGATAGCTGATGTCCAAAACAGCTGGAGAACCAGAGGTTAGGAACTACTGCTCTACTCCATGCCCTGCCTCACTGGGGAGAGGGGGAGTCAGGCTACCATTGGGTTTCAATACCTTGCCTCTGTGGATTCCACACATCTGAGGGGGACAATCTTTGGGGAAACCCATTACCTTAAAAATACCTCAAAAGTACTCACCTGTGTTCATACCAATCTGTGTCACTTTTTCTACACACTCCTGCTTTTTTCATTTCTTTAAAATTCTTCCGATACTATTTGGCTCATCAGGCAGACAATACGGTAGCTTTTAAAAACTGTCAAAACAGGCAACATTCCTAGTCCATAAACAACCAAGTAACTCTGCACTATAAGATTACAAGTAAATATCTGAGATGCTGAGACCACTTTTTGCTCATTTGCCAGCAACATGTGTTAAGTCATTTTTCAACTTATGGTTGTGCCTCAAATGCTACAGTGCCATTTCATTTAGACATTTGCAGCATGGGGCCTATTCTTAACTGCAGTTACAAAAATGCATACATATTTTTCTGACTGCCATCACAAACGTTTGCTTTTATTTAATAAATATGCTTGTCTCTCTGCATTTCCTTTCCCCTCCAAGAGTTCCTACCAAATGAAACATGTTGTTCCACTGATAATTAGAGTTTTGCCAGATGGTTCCTTTTTGATGCACCACAGTTAATTTAATTAAAGAAATGATCTGTAAACTACAAAATATTTCAACAAAGTTCTGTGACAAATAGTCTGCCTTGCTAACCATTAGCCTTAATGTAAATGGAACTACTTGAGATCTTTTTGTTTGTCTCAGGGCATTTATTTTAGGGCAGCCATTGGGACCCTATTTGATTGGTATCTTTTACACCATGGAGGGAACTACTGCCCCTGTGGACAATGAGAAGTACAAGAAACTGTGAAATAATCTTAATTCTCTTCACAAAATAGATACATAATAATAATAATATTTATATTTCCCGCCTCTCCCAAGGATCGAGGCGGGATTACATCAGTAAAAATGATACAATAATACAAAGTACGATCAATAAAATACTAATACTGAATTAACCGACATTCCTATTAGTGCTCTAAAATAACAATTCATCAATTCATCAATAGCCAAAAATCATAGTCAGGAGTGGAGCAATCATCATAACTTTTTATATGGAGTCCGGTGGATAAGCCCACCGGAAGAGATCCGTTTTTAGTGCCTTCTTAAAGGCCTCTAAGGTAGTTATAAGACAGATCTCTTCCAGTAGGCTATTCCAAAATTTTGGAACCACTGCTGTAAATGCCCTATAGGAAGTTGTCATTAACCTAGTGTTATGAAGTTCCAATAAATACTTCCCAGATGTTCTAAGTGTGCAGGGCGGATTATGTAGGGAGAGGCATTCCCACAAGTAACTTGGGCCCGGGCCATGTTAGGCTTTAAAGGTGCCCGGAAGCTAATTGGCAGCCAGTGAAGAGATTTCAATACTAGTGTTATATGGTCAAACCTAGATGTACTGGTGACCAATCTGGCTGTTGCATTTTGAACCAATTGAAGCTTCCGAACTTGGTATAAGGTTAGCCTCAAGTAGAGCACATTACAGAAATCTAAACGAGAGATTACTAGTGCATGTACCACTGCTCCAAGGTCCTTTCTGTCCAGATAGAGACGCATTTGACATATCAACCAAAGTTGATACCAGGCACTCCTGGCCATTGCATCTATTTGAGATGACAACTGCAAAGATGGATCCAGGAGTACAGTACTCCCAAACTGTGAACCTCATCCTTTAGGGGATGTGTGACCCTGTCCAGGACTGGTTGACAAAACTCCATCCCTGGACTTAGGGTACTTATCGCAAGTACCTCCGTTTTCTGTGGATTCAGCCTGAGTTTGGTTTCCTTCATCCAGCCCATTACCAACCCAAGGCAGGCATCCAGATGAGAGATGCCATCCCTAGTCACTGCAACAGTCGGAGACAGAGAAATAGATTTGGGTGTCATCAGTGTACCGATGACACCGCACCCCATGTCTCCAGATGATCTCTTCCAGTGGCTTCATGTAAATGTTAAACAGCATGGGGGACAGAATGGTGCCCTAAGAGATGCCAGATGTCAGCTCTCCCTTGGAAGAGCAGCTGTCCCCCAGCATCACCATCTAGACTCTGCCTGAGAGATAGGACTGGAGCCACTGGAGCACAGTGCCTCCAATGCCTAACTCCCTCAGGCATTCCAGAAGGATACCATGGTCTATGGTATCGAATGCTGCTGGGATGTCGAAGAGCACCAACAGGGTCACACTTCCCCAGTTGATGCCCAGATGGGGATCATCAACTAGGGCGACCATGGCAGTCTCCACTTCATATCCTGCCCTGAAGCCGGTTTGAAATGGGTCTAGATAATTGGCTTCATCCAAGACATCTTGGAGATGGAAGGCAACCACCCTCTCGATCACTTTGCCCATGAATAGTAAGAGAGAGACCGGCCTATAATTATTTCTCACCAGAGGATCTAGGGAGGTTTTTTTCCAAAAGCAGTCTAACAACCGCTGGGTTTGGTTTCGATGGAAATCTCCCTTCCCTGAGGAATGCATTAATTATAGATTATAGTAGTCATTTTGTTGCATTCCCTCCCTGGGCAGTCAACCATGATGGGCAAGGATCGAGGGGGCATGTTGTCTTTCTATCACCTCCAAGAATCTTGTCCACTTCATCGGTATTTACAAACTCAAAGTGATCCAGTCTAACATAGTCCACAGAGTCGCTAGACACCTCTCTTTCCATTTCTGCTATAATGCTCGCATCCAGATCAGCCCTTATTTAATTAATAATAATAATAATTTGTTTTATTTATATACCGCTATTCCAAAGATCATAGCGGTGAACAGCAAGTAAGCTAATTAGCAAGTAAGCTAATTTGCCCCCAACAGTCTGGGTACTCATTTTAGCGACCTCGGAAGGATGCAAGCCTGAGTCGAGCTTGGGCCCTTTTGCTGGTCTTGAACTCGCAACCTTG
The DNA here is from genome assembly GCF_019175285.1 of Sceloporus undulatus. Lineage (NCBI taxonomy): Eukaryota > Metazoa > Chordata > Lepidosauria > Squamata > Phrynosomatidae > Sceloporus > Sceloporus undulatus. The sequence goes on along the minus strand of NC_056525.1, from coordinate 198,132,255 downwards.
TGGTTTTGAGTGAATGGCTGCAGTACAGACATTTAACCACTGCACCACCAGGGAGAGTTTGTCTGCAAAGAAGTCATTAAAAGCATCACAGCAAGCTTTAGTTGGTTCCAATAATAAGTTTAGGGAGGGAGACAATCGGGTCAACTCTTTAATCACTCTGAACAGCTCTTCTGGACGAGACTCTGCAGATGCAATACATGCAGCATAGAAAGAATTCTTTGCTGCATTTATTGCCACTCCACAGGAATCTAAATAGAGGGTTTTTTTTTGTACATTCAAACCTCAGTCTAAGGAACCATGAATATTATGGTTTCAATACTGTTGGTGACAGATGACCCAATAATCAGTATGGTTGCCATGTTTTGAACTAACTTAAGTTTGCAAACTTGGTACAGAGAGGGCCCAATGTACAACACATTGCAGAAGTCCAATCTTGAGGTTATCAGTGCTTGTACTACCATCCTGTATCTGCTTGTACGTTATCCCTCACACTGGGTATGTGACAGCAGCAAGGGTGCCTATGTGCACAATTCCATTTTCACAACCACTGATAAGCTGTGGAGGTATACCTGGGCACATCCCAGCTGCTGTTCAACAGCCAGGGAGAAATTGCTGGTATAAGGCCATCTCAATAGATGAGTTCTGACAAGACAAAACTGCTTCTTTGAGATCTTGGAAGCCATTGTGTAGCCAGGAAGAAATTGGGAAGACATAGCAGCCTCTGTCTCCCCAGGTGACAGTAGAAGTATGTTGGTGAAGACCTGTGCTTATCCAAAATGTGTATTGGATCTCACCCTGTGTTTCCTAGGGCTAAGCCTCCAGCTAAATTTAAAAGTTATGTAGTAAATTCTCTTAATGGTGATGCCTTGAACATAAAAGCTATCACTATCTAGATTTACCGCTTTAACAGAAGTAAAGTCCTTTCAGGATATTTTTAATAAATAAATAAATAAATAAATAAATAAATACAAACCGAGTACTTCCATATCAGATGTAATGAGAAACATAAATTTACCCTTGCATTTTGTTTAATATTGCAGAAGGTGCAGGAAAAAACAATCAACCATTGTGTGGACTTCTTTTTCTTATTCCTGTTCATAAATATCTAAACATGCTATAGCCAGCAATAAAGAGATAAGGTCCTTGTGAAGCAAATTCTCATTTTCTTCAGTTGACACACTGATAACAATACTAATACAGTCAGCCCTTCTTATACATGGATTTTTTATACACGGATTCAAGCATACATGGTTTGAAAATGTTCAAAAAGTATACATTTCAAATATCAAACCTTGATTTTCCATTTTTATAAGGGACACCATTTTGCTATGTCATTATATTTAATGGGAATTGAGCATCCATGAATTTTGTTATACACGGGGGATCTTGGAACCAAACCCCAGCATACAACAAGGGTCCACTGTATTCCACAGTTAAATGAACTGATTTGTTATTCGTCTTAGAAGGGCTTAAATTTTCACCATAACTAGGAGGCCAAGGGGCAACACAGTTGTATATATATTGAAGACCTCTTCACTTTATAGTCCCTCTACCAAATGGATGACATAGATGTGCCTATGTATGCAAGTCTGGTTGGAGAATGTGACGAACTGACTTACAAACCAGCCAATCAGAAGCCAGAGACCTAAGCTAATCAGGTGCTGGCTGAGGAGTTTGAAGAATCCGCTTGGCAGTTGGGTTGAGTTTTGGAATCCTGAGGGATGAAGCTGGAGTTCAGTGGGGGAGAGAGTTAGGATTAGAGACTGAGGGAACAGTATTATGATAATAGACCAAGGAAGGGTCGGTTAGGTCCAGAAAGGGACAGTATTAGTTCTGGAGAGTCTAGAGGGGAGAGACTCGGTGTAGCCAGACTCAGAAAGAGGTGTTTGGGTTACATAATTTCTTGAGTGATAGTATAGCTTGTGCGTCTGAGTTATTATTAGAGAGTTAAAACTAGACTTGTATATATGCAACAAAAGAAGACATAGTAACAACTTCATGTCAAAGTTACCTTTGCCTATTCTGTGTTAAACTTTTATTCTTGATTAACTATCCACTTGGCCTGTGATTTAACACCCATCCACACAACTGACCTTTTAAAGCCCACAGGGGTGTTGGGTCACAAAGAAGGAAAGAATTGTGAGATGGTGAGGAATCGTTACAGAGACATATGCCGCAATATATGATTTTGCAGGTTTTCCCATGTAATTGTGCAGAAAGGGATTTAAAAACAGGGGATACCCACAGCCAGTCCCACAGAGAAAGAGAAACATATTTAATCAGCCTCCCAAACTAGCTTCATATTGATCATTGTTTTGTAAGCAACATCAATCAACCAGCTATACACTTTGGAAACTTGACCCTTTGTAATATTTAAAAGGCTATAGCTAGTTTGACAGTAATCAAATATTCCCTATCACAATTTGAATTTATTTGATTGATGGACTTGATCTGATTAATATAGCTGGGGTATAATCACTATTTCACATAGTAGAAGTGGCAGAGAGCACCCTTACTTTAAGTGAACTGTTGCCATGATTTAGTTCCCAGGCTATTTTATTTGTATACATGGGAATCTATGTTCCTTTATATAGCTGAATCACCAAAAATGTGTATTTATCTGTGTAGCTGGCTTTTTCACCTAAGAGATATGGCAATTCTGCCCAATTAGATGCCCTAAGAGCAAATACAGAAACAAGAATAGCTATTCCATATCTCTTACATAGTGGATTGGAAACAAATACTGTATATCGGTTTCTGAATTTATTTCTGCAATTCTGTTGTATACACGACCCTTCTGACTGCATTGACTAAGAATTGATTAACCCAAGATTATGGCTTTAGTTAAACATCTTAAACCTCCTGTTTCTCTTCAGCTGAATTGGAATGTCCATTACAGCCAATCTATTAAGGGAGACAGGAATAGACATAATGGCTTATTGGCACATTACATATATTAATATATGGGTTCTCATCAGAGCTGGACATGTAACCAAAGAATTCTCATCAGAAAAGTCTTCTCCAAGGGTAAGCAGAATGTATTCATTTGATATCTTAAGATACCTTACACAGTTTAATTTGCATCTTTCTGTGTCACATTACACTCTGATCTCACGTCCCACAACTATGTAACTGCTTAAACAGCTGTAGTTTTAACATTGCACTTCATCAGTGCATTTGAGGATATGTATTGAAATCCACAAACCCTCATATTAAAATCTTGAAGATGCTGCTATGTTCCTTCTCTCTTCCTTTCCTTCTGTGTGTGGGTACATGGGGGTGGATGGGGATCACATTGATTCTCAATTGGTAATACTATTTCTTTCGTGTGTTCATCTAGCATATGTTGGCCCAGTAATGGAGCTAATGCCAGTATTCTGTAACCACCTGTCAAGAATGTCAAGACAGAGGTTAGATGGTATATCAGTATGCAGTCTGTTGTAGACTATAACCATCCCACACATGGTTAACATTTTGGCCAATGTTTGCTCTTTATTCTATGAATGAAACAGGAATTTTGTAAAAACAAAACAAAACAAAACAAAAAACCCTAATACAAAACAAAAACCAACAACAGTCACATAGCAATTTTGTGTAACATTTTAACTAATTAATAAGGATGCCTATTCAGTATATAAATGGATAAAGCTGAGGGTCACATTTCAATGCACTTACTTTCTCCATTCTAGAAAGAAGTGACATCTTTCTGCCTTAACGTGAGCATTTGTATTTGTCAAAGCAAGTCTAGAGAGGTAAAACTCATATATGCACACACACCCATGATGGTATAATTCAATGATACTAAGAACTAATGTGGGTTGACACCGTTTTACCTGCCATGGCTTGAGGCTCTGGAATCCTGGGATTTATAGTTGTGGCACTAGATAAAACTATAAATCCCAGAATTCCACAGTACTGCGCATGGCACTTAAAGCAGTGTTAAACTGCATTATATCTGCAGTGCAGATGCAGCCTTGGACGATATAATGCTCCTAGATAGGCTCCAAGAATTTAGGTTCCATGAGAGAGAATAGTCAAGTTCCTGTTGGCCCAAGGGCAGAGTTAAATTTGTACCAGTATATTTACACTGTTGCATGGGTAGTCTATTGTGCCAGTGCAAGTAGCCAGTGAGATTTCCACCAATATATCTGAGTTCCTGATTCCATATAAACCTCACTTTTCTTAGCAGTTCCATCATAGAATCATTTCTCCAATAAGGCGGGGGCTAAAGAAAGAAAATTACATCAATCTATTTGCCTAAGATGGTGAGAGATGCAATCCATTTATGTAGTGAGACTTTATGGGTTAGGGGTTCTCTCACACAGAAAAACAAAACATGCTGTAAGCATAGAAGTTAACATAGGGATTGTACTGCTGTGTGATCACAGTGGTAGTTTGATTTCTTCTCTTTCTATTGCTATTTTTTCCTGAAGTCAACTGTTCTGAAAATTTGCTGAACAGTTTGCCTTCCCCAGAGGCTCTTTCAGTAAACACATTAGTAGAACTGGTTATTGGCATGCTAGCGTACATTCACCTAGTCACAAGGCCTGTCGGCAATTCACATGGATGGCTCCACAGGCTCTGTAAAGCTTTTCCCATTGGAATAATGTTTTCCTTTTTGATATTCAGGGAGATGCAACAGAAAGGGAAACAGTAGATTTGTTCTAGCATTGTAAGATCTGTTTTTAAACCCATTCCGTCCTTCCACTGCATATTAATCATAAGAGCAAAAATAAATCTACTGAGACCTTGCTCTGCCTTAAATATACTTTAATATAGAAATGTGGGATGTGAACTACATAAACAAATAAACAAAATAGCTTTTAGTAGCGGAATTTCATTTATCTGAAAAAGGCCTGAGAGATTTCAGGTCTTCTGTACTATGTCAGCCGTTTCCAAACTCCACAGATACAGATGTGCTTCTACATGTAAAACTATATAGACCACTTTGCACTGTTAGTGATTTTTAAGTGTTAGACGTACCAGGAAAAAATAGCATAGCTTGCTTTTGTCTACTTCACCTTTCACAATCCTCTTGCTAGAATGGCTAGTACAGGGTGACTAGATGTCCTAACTGCAAAAGAGGCACAGAAAAATGTAGGATATTTAAGAAATCATGTAAGATAATATAAATAATAATAATAATAATAATAATAATAATAATAATAATAATAATAATAATAATTTTTATTTATATACCGCCCTGTGGCGAACCAATCCGGGCGGTTTACAACATTAAAATAACATACAGCATAAAAACAATATATTTCCCTCCCCCCTTAAAAAGTTATTAAACAACATATCTAACGTAAAACCACAATAACTAGTTAAAATAACAATAAATTAAACAAAATAGTACCAACCAACAAACCACTGCAACTTCAGTTCTAAAGAAAAGGGGGCTTTAGAGACATTACTGAGGAGGGGGGAAATCCTGAGATCCTGAGGCTGGGATATTTCAGTCTGGGAAGGCCTGCCTGAAGAGATCCGTCTTGACAGCCTTTTTGAAGCTGTCCAAAGATGTTAATTGACGGATCTCATCCGGCAGGCCGTTCCAGAGCCTGGGGGCGACAACAGAGAAAGCCCTCCGGGAGGTCGCCGCAAGCCTCGATTTTTAGGCTGCAACAAGTTCCTCCCAGAGGACGGAAAGCGCGGGGAGGATTGTATGGGAAGAGGCAGTTTCTGAGATAGCTTGGACAAAGCCATTTAGGGCTTTAAAGGTAAACCAACACCGTTGTACTGGGCCCGGAAACCAATAGGCACCAGTGAGGGACCCAAACCGAGTGATATGGTTCCTTCTGGATGTTCCTGACACAAGCCTGGCTGCCATGTTTTGAACCAGCTGTAGTTTCCGAACCAGGCACAAGGTAGCCCCGTGTAGAGCGCATTACAGAAGTCAAGGCGTGAGGTTACCAGGCGTGCACAACAGTCTGAGATCCCTACTCCAGAAAAGGGCGCAGCTGGCGTATCAGCCGAAGCTGATAACAGGCGCTCCTGACAACAGACTACAACATTAAAATCACATCAGTTAAAATATACATCAGTCAAAAGGACAAATAAAATGTGTACATATGAAAACATCCAAATTTAAAATTCATTTAAAATTCACTTGGATAAGTCGCTGGAAGGACCGGTCTTTAATCCTCTTTTAAATTCAGACATGTTTCTGCAGGTCATCATTCCACAGCTAGGGGCAACTGAAGAAACGACCCTCTGGCTGATAGTTGTCAACCAAGTCCTGGCTGACTGAGTAAATGTCTCCATGAAGACCAGAGTGTATGGGGTGGATTATATGGAGGAGACGATCTTTAGGTAACCTGGAACCAAAGAATGTAGGGCTGTACAGGTAATAATCAGCACTTTGCCTGGAAACTAGCTGGCATTAATTCTACTAATGTAGATAAAGAAACCCATACGATTATAAACTGAAAGCTCATCACTTCCCATTCCAGCTTGCCCACAATGCTAATGAATCAAACATGCTGTTCTGCAGATAGCACTTTCAATGGAGGTAAAGTTAGGCCCAGTCCAGATGGGCCTATAGGGGCGCCCTTGTCACGTGCTAGGGGTTGACCGAGGGCACTGCGCCCACACGTGCCTCAACCCTAGCACATGACGTGACGAGGGCATCAAAATGGTGTCACCCTGTTACGTTGTTTTATGTCCAGAAGGGCGCACTATTTTTGTTGCTTTTTAATTTTCATCTCTCAGCATCCTTTTTGTGATCCACGTCTTGCCAGCCACAGCATCATATTGAGCTGCCTCTAAAAAGATAATAAACTAATAATAGCTTTAATGTGTCTTCTTCACAGTCTAAGAGGAAAAAGCTGCCACTGCAATCTCTGCTTCCTATAGAGCTAATTTATTACGCCACCATCAAATTCAAAGTCCTGCCTTCTCTGCCATTCCAAAATTCTTCAAGAAGAGGAGAGAGCAACAGCAGTAAAAGGAGAAGGAACATGTTCACAGGTATTCAATTTGCTTTTCTGTGAATTTATTGATAGATATGATTTAATAACATGACAGGAGTTAAAATAATAATATACTGTAAATCACCCATTGTATTCCTTCCACATAGCACAGTTTAATGTTTTTGTTTGAGGCGCCCAATTGTTTCACACATGGGGCAGATTTTAAAAAAAATCTCTCTTCTGCAAATATTCAGAAAGACGGTTGTGAACATAGATACCTAACTGGTTTGAGAGGGAGTGTTGTAAGTTGTGTAAGATTTCATTAGTTCAGCTCATTTTTGCAATAGAGAAAAGTGAAGCATGGATTCCCTTCCATCTCCCCATGTATAGAGATACTGTATACACTGTACTCATGGTCTGGATCCAGATACTTAGTTGTGTGGATATTTTAGTAGCAAAATACAGCAGTGGAACAACACTTGGTGTGTGGACATGTTTCATTTATGCTTCTTTGGAACCAATCCCATGTTCTCTACAATGATGAAAAGATAGATGTATTTCAGATGATTTATAACATTTCTCTTAAATTTAGGAGTACAAAAAGAATCTGAAGATGACAACTAATTCATAGTCACTCCTTTATCTGGCAAAGTCAAAAAGTGATAGCCCATATATGATGAAGGCCGTTGGAATTCGCATCAATGTTGACACTAACATGCAGTGATGAATGAATGGAGAAAAAGATGATCAACTTTAGAACTGGACTGTATCAGAAAAATCTAATTGCAGTGGAAGTGGGCATTTCAAGAAATATACAGAAAGAGACATACATACTGTTATTTATATGTACGTTGCCATTGCACACTCTTAATATTCTCCAGTATGCCAAACTTAGCTTTGTACATTTTGTAACCCTGTCAAGAATTGTCCTGATCCAATGTGTCTTAAATAGTTTCCAGCAATTTTTAACTGTCGGATGGGGATAGTAAGCATAGACAAACTCTGGGAACATTGATGAAGTTCACATTGAAGACTCTAAACTCAAACTGCAGAACAACAAATCACATTTCGTCAATAATCTTTTGGGAGGCTTCTCATTGCTGAAGATGGTTCTCATTGTTAAATGGCAAAAACACACCACGATAGGCATGTTTCCCACAGATCTGGATTGAATATATGGTGGAAATAGATTCCATAGTGAATTCCTTTCAAACTATGGATGTGAGCAGCAGCTAAAATATAAAATATAAAATCAAAGCTAAAATCACTAAATACAATGCTTCTTTGTCATGCCCAAAATGAAGGGCATTTTGAAATTCCTTCTGGACAGAAGGCTGAAATGTAGGGCATGTCCTGGAAAAAGAGGCTGTCTGGTCACCCTGGGCCAGTAACCATACTGTCTGTGGAGTTGTGGGAGTTGAAGTCTTTAAAAGTAACCTTTCTGAACACTGAAATAATAATAAAGACTTTCTTTGGAGGTCTTTAAACACAGGTTGGTTGGCCATATGTTTAGGGGTGCTTTGATTGTGAGTTCCTGCATGGCAGGGAGTTAGACTGGATGGCCCTTGGGATCTCTTCCAACTCTATGATTCTAATATATATTTACTGTATATTATGTTCCTTTGGTGTTCCCTGTAGCCTACCACACTTTGGGACTGAATGTCTACAGCAGTGGGTCTGCTGTAATCCCATAGGACCCTTGCATGCTTTAGATTCAGCAAGGTTCTCAGTGCATAACATGATATACCTCCATGCATGTGTATTAATAAAGCTCCTTCTGTGATGACTGAACATGCAGACAGCAGGAACCATGGCTGCCCAATGAAGGTGTAGGCAGGATTAATCCAACGGTCCCCACAGAAATGTGTTTTGTATGTGCTAGGCAGAGAGGCTCACATGAACTCCCCACTATAGAGCATCCTCATTTTATTTATTTTGGAACAGGGTCTATGCTGTAGCAGGAGGCTTGACAGAACCTATGTGACAGTATTGAACATCATCTCCAAAGGTGAAGAGCTTCTGTAGCCTAAAAATAAACTAGTGCTTACATAAAAAGCTGCAGCTGATTTTGTTTGTTTGTCAAGTAGCAGCTGTGCTTCAAAGTATGAAAAGCTCTGCCCTTCTTAGGGTGAAGCAGGTTGGACATTAGAGTAATGGCTGCTAATGTTAAAAATCAAAAGGAAAATAGCACATCAATAAAGCAGGAGAAATAACACAATTTCTTCATGAAGACTGAGAGGAGAAGGAAGTTACAAGGAATATTTCTGAGGTGAAATGCTAAAGAGATCCCCCCCCTCTCTCTCTCTCTCTCATTTCCCTCCTTTTCTGTTTTTAGACAGTACTTCTTCCAACTCCATCACAAAATGAAGTACAACTCAGGAAAAGGAAGTAAGCAGATGGCTACATGGCAGCGTGTTCGTACATCTTTCCAGTAAATTCTAGCTGATTGTGAACTGCGGCAAAATAGAACTTCTTCCAAGTCCACTTATCTGAGATAATTTGAATTTAATTTTAAACTGGATAGATAGCTAGATTTGCCAATGCTCATGTACAGGGCTTGGAAATAATTACACTGGGCCTTTGGTATCTGTTGTGGTGTGAACCTCCCATGGATATCAAAATCTGTAGATGTTCAAGTCCCATTAAACACAACCAGATAGTAAAATGTTGACCCTTATGTCAAATGGCAAAATCAAGGTTTGCTTTTCAGAATTAATATCCTTTTGGAATATTTCTTACTTGAATCCATGGATAAAAGAATCCATGAATATGAAGTGCTGACTGTAGTTAATTGTTCAGTTGTTAACTTCGTTCGTAAATAAAAGCCAGAGAGACTTGTAAGGGATCCCCCCCACTCATTAAATTTAATTGATTGTAGTTGATCAATTGCAGAATGTAAGAAGTCATTAAATGAGGTGGTTTACCCTTTGGAAGAGTCAGTAAGACAGGAAAGCCTAGGCAGTAGTATTAGGATGTGCAGAACACCAAAATTATGCCAAAATTACATATGTATGTTCTAAAATTGCACCACTGTTGACACAAAAGGTTAGCTGGAAAGGCATCTCTTAGGCTGCTGCCACATTGCAGAATTAAGGCAGTTTGACACTGCTTTAACAGTCATTACTCCATCCAATGGAATCCTAGAATTTGTAGTTGTAGTTCTGATAGAGCTTAAATATCTCACTAAACTACAAATCCCATAATAATAATAATAATAATAATAATAATAATAATAATAATAATTTATTTATTTATTTATTTATTTGTATCCCGCCTCTCCTGTTTGAGGATCGAAGCAGGTAGCAGCAAGGAAAAAAAATTCTGTAGCATTCCATAGCGTTGAGCTATGGTAGTTAAAGCACTGTCAGACTGCATCAATTCTATAGTGTAGATGCAGCAATGTGAAGTACTGTTTTGAGCATTGAACTGCAACTCTTGGGACTAGGGTTCAGTTCCCAGCTTGGCTGTGAAACCTTCTGGGTGACCTTGGACAAGTCACATGCTTAAAGCCTCAGTGGAAGGCAATGGAACACGTCCTCTGAACAAATCTTGCCCAGAAAACTCCATGATAGTTCACCTTAAGTTCGCCATGAGTCGGAAATGACTTGGAGGTACACCACCACCACCACCATCACCACAAGATGCAGTCATAATCAAAATCTTGTAGCCAGTGTCAATTTCTGAAAGAAATGCCAAATACCATTAATGTCAATACCTGGTGGATTAACATTACTGGAACATAACTGAATACTCCCTCCGCAACAAGGTTATATCAGCATGTGGCCTTGCAACTGATAATCAATATGTTATAGACAGGGAATGCCATAGATAGGAAATGTCATCTTTGGGAGAAGGCTGATCAACTTAAGGTTTTCTTTGCTGTCTTTCTTAAGTGGATGCTCGTCCGAGATATTACCAGCTTTTGTTAAACAAAGCGCCATGTACTATCTCCCAAGAAATCCAGATGAACACCCCTTGTTTGTTAGAACTTGCTTTGTTTTAGAGAGCTTGTGATGTCATGCTCATTTTCCTACCTGAGATGTTTTTTATAGGATAGTTTGTTCTGCGAGTATGTTCTGTGTAGGGCGGCGAAGTGGCCGACCGAAGGGGGGGGATAGGAGAGGGGGTCGGCGAGGAGGGGCGGGGGGAACAAGAGCGGCAAGAGGCCGCCGCGCCGGGAGGCCGGGGGCGGAAACCACGGGCTCCACGACAGGTAATAAGAGACGAAGAAGAAGAAGAAGAGAATATAGAATAATAAATAATTATTTATATCCCGCCTCAATGGCATGATCAAGGCGGCTTACAAGACAAGAAACAATAAAATACAGAAAAACACACAAAAAAAAGTTAAAACATCATTACTAGGGGTAGGAAACGGGAACTATACAAATCCACATCACTAGGGCCAAGAAAAAGACAATAGATTGCACTAATCCGGTGGTCGAAGAACAAAATAAGGACAAGAAGAAGGAGCAGAGAAAGAACACTCTTACTAGAGTGAAAAAGCCAGCTGGAATAGATGCGTTTTTATTGTTTCTTAAAAGAAACAAGATGCAGAGGAACGGAGCCTCTATAGGGAGCTTATTCCACAATGAGGGGGCGGGAAGTGAAAGCCCTCTGTGAGTCTCACCAAATGGGATTTAGGGACCTCTAAAAATTGGCCCCAGATTTCTGAGTGTGGCGGGGCGATTATAGGGGGAGAGACGTGGCCTCCAAGTACCGTGGCCCAAGCCATTTAGGCTTTAGTAGGTCAAACCACACCTTGTATTGAGCTCGGAAGCGAATGGTGGCCAGTGGAGATCTTTTAAAATAGGTGTTATGTGGTCTGTCCTGGAACACCAGGGACCAGTCTGGCTGCCATATTCTGCACCAATTGAAGCTTCCGGGTTTGGTATGAGGGTTTGCCCCATGTAGAGCGCATGGCAGAAGTCAATCGAGAGGTTACCAAAGCATGTACAACAGTTTCAAGGTCCCGAGCGGCCCAGGTAGGGGCGCAGCTGGACGTAGCATGCCGAAGTCTAAAGCAATCCTGACCGGCGCGTCCACCTGGGATGGTCAGATGAACGACGAACAGGAAAGGTACTCCCAAGCTCGGCACCGAGTCCCTCCAAGGGGTGTGACCCCATTCAGAAAGGCTGACAATCTCACCACCCGGAACCGAGGGACCTATCACCAGTACTTCCGTTTTCCTGGATTCACACTGAGTTGTTCCCCTCATCCCCCTTCCGCGCCAGCAGGCCTTAGAGGAGAGATGCCCATCCTAGTACGCTCAATCGGAGCACAGCGAAACCTTATTGGGGTCTCAGCATCTGCAACCCCGGCCCCGTCGTCTCCGGATGATCTCTCCCAGCGGTTCATGTAGATTTACAAAAGCAAGGGATAACATCGCTCCCTGGGACACCAGATGTAGTGCCTCTTTCGGCGTAACGTCCCAGCCCACCACTGGAATCTACCGGCCGGAGGTAAGACCGGAACCCACTCACAGCAGTGCCCCCGATACCCACCTCCCCCAGGGTTCCAGAAGGATACCAGTCGATGGTATCGAAAGCCCGCCGAGATGCCAAGAGCACTAACAGTGGACACGCTTCCCCTGTCCAGCTCAGGCGGAGGTCATCAACTAAGGCGCCCAGGCCGTCTCAACCCTAGCCCGCCCGGACGCCAGTTTAAATGGGTCAGAAATCGGTGGTGCACCAGCCGATTGAAGCTGGAAGGCGACTGCTCTCTGATCACCTTCCCAAAAAAGCGTAGCAGCGAGATGGGCCGATAGTTGTTATGAATCAGGGGTCAAGAGGGTTTCTTAAGCAAGGGTTTAACCCTGCCACTTCAATTTAGTGAAGACCCCTCCTGAGATGTATTAATGAGCGGTGCAACATCGTTAGCACCGCATCTCCCCCCTGAGCTGCCAATCATGAGGAAGGGATCAAGAGAGCACGTCGTCTTCCTACGCTCGAAGGATCTTGTCCCCTCATCGTACAACACACTCAAGCGATCCAGTATCAACTGGGGCCAGGACGCTTCGGACCGCCTCTCTTACAGGACCTGCATAAACTGGCGTCAAGTCAGCCCTGATCCGCGAGCTTTACTCAAGACGTTATTAAATCATCACAGGCAGGGCTTTAGATGTACCGAATAGGCTCAGGGCGGGGGGAGCTGAGTCAGCTCCCCACACCCTGAACCGCTTGCTGACGCGGACTCTGTGGAGCAATACGGCCGCTAGAAGAATTCTTAGCTGCACCTATGCCACTCCCTAGCCTTCAAATGAGACGAAGGTGTCTGTCAGAAACGGGCGGTTCTTCGCCGTACGCTCTAGTGTGCCAGCCACTTCCCTACTCTAGATCTTCCGTACCGGTTGTTTATTCGGAGCAGGCCGGTCAGGAGATGCTTGGGAGCGGGACCTGTGTATCGCCTGGACAGGTTGGTATCCCAGATATTAGCCAGGGCATCAACAGCATCGATGACATCACACACAGACCCCAGAATCCAGGGACTTTGGTCTGAGATCTTGTAGCTCATCTTTTTCTGAAGTTCTGCTCGACAGAGGGAACTTGGCTCGCTGTCCTCCTTGTCTTGCTTGTTCCAGCCTGGCGTACTCCTAGTTTCCGAGGTCTATGGGACCAAGGGGTCGTGAAGGGAGAATTTTTAAATCTCTAAAGTCTATCTTTTGCCACGAGTAGTTTTGGAATTCCTCAGGAGTAGCCATGTTAGCCATATAGCAATGTACAATAACATCCAATACAACAAAACGTGATGCCTTTATTGGATACCAAATGATAAATATTTGTGCCAAACTTTCAAAGCTTCACTGGTTTCTCCTAGACAAGCTATTAAAAATTACAGGAGAAAAAATATAAGATGTTAGTCACAGGCCTGCATTTTGTCACGATGTTGGTGTTGTTCGAAGCTATTTTGTAGCTAGCTTTTAATGATTTCAATTATTGATACTGATAAATTATTTTCTAATTTATGTTTCAAATGTTTAAACATAGGTTAAATTAATTTTCAGGCCTAAATTCAAGCTCTGCTCTGTATAAGAATTGTGGTTTGGAAAAGAATATTCATTGGTAGAACTCCTGTACACAGTACCACAATTAGGCCCCAAGCAAAAGGGCCCGAATCACATGCCCAGCTATGCTATTCTGTCCCAGGTCCTGAGGCCCGGTCAGTCTCGGGCGGTGTAGTGGCAAACAGGTTTACTGTCCATCTGTGATGTGTCATGGAGCACTGCTACATGTGCCGGTACCGCGTCACCCTTGGTCTGCTGAGACGACCCTCCAGCCCTAAGGGAAGAAATGGGACACATGGGCAACACCCACCCATGTAGCGTGATGGGAGGTCTTCTCCGCAATGTGTTGTGGAGGCCGGTACACGGGGCACATTGCCCATCAAGCATTCCTAGAAACTCCATACCAGCAACCAGTCTTTTTATACTAGGTTAATAATCTAATAATAAGTTGATTATAACCGCTATTTCCAGTTGATCATAGTGGTGTACGGTAAAAATTGCAATATCAAATACAAAATACAGGTAAAATTGCAATCATAAATAAAACTTCAATAAAAACAGTTTTCAAAATACAGATTAAAACATACATCAAATCCAGGCCAGCTAAATGTCTCGATAAATGCTGTACATATAGGGGGGAGTCATCATATCCCTTGGGCAGGGAACTGGATTCCACAGATCCATGCCCAGTCGGCCTTGATCCTTGTTGGGGCGAATGGGCCTGTGTTTGTCTGGACAAGATGGTGTAAAACTGGGGGGAGGCCCTCATCCATCATTTCTGAGTCATGTTATTCTATTGTATTAAGGCAATTTCTTTTAAACAAATTACATCACCAGTGCTCAGGGAATTTTAAAAATGTGTGGCACGATTGGAAGTATTCCAGTAAGTCAGATAATTGGTCTAGTCAGAATCAGATCCTTATTCATCCTCCTTGAGTATCTGAGGTGGTTCGGTGCTTTCTCTTCCATCCCTTGTGGACTAGTTTAAGAATCATGATGTCTCCTAATGAGGTGGCTGTGTGATGATTATGGGAAGGGACCAGTATTTTCACAGTGAACATGGAAGGCCACAATGTTCTGTAGAAAACTAGTGTTATTAAAAGGTTTAACATAAAAGAATTGCATGCAGTTAATTTTCTTGTGAAATAAGGCTTCACAATTATAAAGATACAAGCTGTGCTATTCAATGGGGTTATAAAACAGTCAGCGCCACATTTCCTGCCATAATTTGCTCAATATCATTCTAACTTCTCAAAATATTGTGGCAAGTATCCTGCTTAGGCATCCAAAAATTGAACAGCATCCATATTGCAATTCTATTTAATAGATTTAGCTTTATGGTTGCCTACGAGGTATTATTACTGTAACTTGTAATTCCGAGCATTGAGGGGTGAAAATCTAATATTTTAAGACATACATCGACGCATCCATAGGATGAGATTTGTTCAGTGGCTTCTTCCTCTGGCGCCTTGATCTCACAAAACTGAAAAGTGCTCATAGAACATCTGAACGCACACAAGCATGTGCTGAATGGGGATGACAGTTAGAAGCAATTTGATGTTTTGTTCCTCTGCAGCCCTCTAATTTTAGCCCTTGCCATATCTGGAATATTTTGGTGGTTCCTGGATGGTTTCAATTTACGTGAGTTATGAGCTCAATGGTAAGGACATAATAACATTATATTATGCCAGTTTAGATTTCAACAATAAAGTACTGAGATTCATTGGATTCTCAAATCAATGCAAACCTGCTTTGCAACTGCCATTTCAGATATTTGACCATTATTTTTACCAAATACCAGTTAACCATGTAAGTGGCATGGAAATTCTGTGTGGTGTATATATTTGTATGACCCTTTGTTGGGAGGAAGTAATGTACATATTAATATCTGTTGTTGTCGGTGGTTCAAGTGGCAAGGCCTCAGGTAGGTGGATATGTGTTGGTGAAGGGGTGTCTATTTAATCAGCAATCCATGGTGGTGCAAGGAAACGTCCTGACCCTCGGTGGATCTTTTGCATGTATTGCAGTCTTAAATTTTGTTGTGTTCTGCCCAGCGGGGAGGCAATGCCGGCTAAGGAACGGCAAAAGAGGGAGATAGAGGGAGAAAGCTGAACCTGAGCATAGTGACCACTCTTAATTGCCTGTGCCAAGGGAGGCTGATGCAAAGAGGACAGTCAGGAGCCCAACACTGCCCAGCAGAGTCTCCTGCCAACTGGGCAGTGAGGAAAGAGGATGGGCCATTTATCAGGGCCTTCTGACAGCCAGCAAAGATCAAAAGTGTGTGGCCAGTCATTCTAGGAGTGTTGTTTATGAGAACCCAAGCATCAAGAAAGCAGGGCCCCCCCTGCACTAGGAAGACCGGAGATAAAAGCATGGGAAGAATGCCAGAAGCTTTGCCTGAGGGAACTTTGTTTTGGGGACTCTTGTTTCCTGATTTCCTGTTGGACCTTTGGACTTTGGCTAAATGATTCTGCCTTGTAGACCTGAGACACTTGGACTGTTGATTACGCTGATTGCTTGAACCCTGACTGGCTAACAGACTGGCTAAGACTTTGCTTTTGGAACTCTTCATTGTTCTTTGCTGTTTTGGCTTTGCCATATCTCAGTTGTTTTGCTTAGCTATCAGCTGACTAGCCACTTTTCCGGACATGGTGTTTTTCAGGACTTGTAGCCATGTTGTTTACTTCAGTATTTCTCCTTCCTGTTGAAGTTGTCCAGGGTTTTGGTGGATTTCAATGACCTCCTTGTGCATTCTTACCTTGTAATTTTGAGGTGATGGTCCAGATTTCAGTGTTTTCAAATAGCATTCGTTGCCCAGGTTGTTTTATGACGTTCTGATCCTGCTGATATTTTCTGGCTGGATTAGTCCTGCATTGTCGCTCATGTTCTTGATTCAGGTTTGAACACGCATTAGTGGTCCCTATGTAGACCCCCACAGCTGCATGGTGTCCGGTAACCTCCTGAAGCAATGAGAGGGTCCTTTCCGGTCCTTCACTGACACAGTATTTGATGGATGTTTTTTGTCAGGGCATGTACCTCAGTTGGAGGTTGTGATTCCTCATCAGTTTCACCGAGTCTGTCTTTGGATTGCCTTGAGGTAGGAATAAAATACCTTCCCTTTGGGTATTGTATTACACTCCTTGTTTTTTTCTGGGCTGCCAGCCTCTCTGATGTCCACTGGAGTAAACATTAGCCTGTAGAGCCCAGTTTAGTGGCTTCAGTTCATCTTCCGGAAGGTGAGTCCACAAAACCTTCTTGGCAATGGTCTAGCCAGGGTGTTTATTGTGCTCCTTTTTTCCCCCGGTGATGGTTGGGTTTTCTTGTGGAGGTTATCTCTCTGTGTGTAGGGGTGGCAAGTGAAACATCGGAATAAATCGTCCAAATGCAGGGCACATGCCGGAAAACCCACAGAAAACTATGGATGCTGCTGTGAAAAGCCTCAACTTCTCATTGAATTGAATTTTTGACATTGGTAGATACTCAAAGATGTGGTGTGACCAATTATTGGAAGTGATTTTTGCAGCTGTGGTGTACTATATAAGTGGATCAGACTATGACTTTTAACAAGGTAGGTCATAACCAGTACGTTGCGATATTACAAGCTCCTATATGGAGGAGCTCTCCACCTGAAACATTTACTCTACTCTTGTTCTAGATGGGTCCATATGATAATAGCTGTTCCTCAGTAGAGACATCAACGGTTCTGGCTTCTGTCGGAATTAATGAAATTCCGTTGCATTATTTCAACGTTGGTTAGGTTCTTTTAGTCCAGTTGCATGTGTTTCATGATGGTGAAGAGGGAGAGAGGGGGCCTTGATCCAGTGTTATCCCCTGAAAATCCCCTTTTACCTTACCAGTCTTGGAAAGCAGTAAAGTCCCTTAAGGAGAGATCCATGTATGCTGTGGCCCAGGGGACACCTTTTCCAGGAATTATAGAATTGTACCCGACAGGAATTTAATGTTTTAAAAAATGCAGCAGGCATTCGGTTGTCTCGCAAAGTCCTACTATACCAGGCCATAAAAGTGTTTTACTGTTTAGCCTGTAGAAGTAGGTCATAGCTACTTTATCATCAGTTCTGATATTTAATTACTTACCACTGCTATACATTGTTCCTTGGGCCTGCAGGGAAAAATGTGAATAGTTCATTATCATATTGCTACAGTGACAGGTCTATGAAAACATACGCTTGCTTTCAAATGGTACCCAGCGTTAAAAGTTACTCATAGACCAGAGGACTAATAATCTGAATGACTGTTTCTTTTAAATGTTTGTTTCAGCTTCAGCTTTAGAAATGACAGTCATTGAGGAAATCAACCTGACAGAATCCAAATCAGAGAGGGTGGAAATATGGTGGCTAGAAAGAGAATAGTTTTGAAGCTAATCTCATATTGTTCCTTTTATGAGATAATTTAAAATGAGGATTGGAATTCAAGAAGAATTGTTCGCCTGTGAACATTTGAATGAATATTAGAGTTTTTTTTTAAATGTTTGAATCAATTAAAGTAGTTTATTCACAGTGCAATGAATTGCAAATAATCATTTTTTTTTTTTGGGTACATTTCTAAAAAAATAAAACTCCATACAACTTCTACCCTCATGCACAGAGCACCCACCAGAACTTTTAGAAAGCCACATGCATACGTTATATATTTGCAAGAAAGGCATAACTAAGCATATCCAAGCAGAATACGTGATTGTTAGGGTAGGCCATCAGTTACACTATCTGACCACTGCCGACTGGGTGGGTGTATCTTAAAAAATAGCATTCCTAGCGCCTTGTGAATTGTTACATTGTTGTTATGGACAAACACTCAAGACCTACCCTTTGCACTTTAAATGGTTTAGGAAGGGGAAGTTTTCCACGGTCAACTGTTAAAATTTTGGAAAAGCTGGAGAATGAGTGTCAACTGTTAAATCTCCTTTTCAATAAAATTCTGAGGCTGCACATCATTTAATGGTAGAAGTTGGAATTGGAGTAATTCGTTAGATATACTAATCCTTTAGAATAAAATACAATTGCATATCAATCAATTTCAATATTCATATGACGTTAAAAAGTATTCTTGTCCAATTCGCATACGGAATTAGACAGAGACATAAGTGGTCCTCAAAATTCCACACTATTTTGTGGTCAGAAAATTTGGGAACTGAAGCAGTTTGATTAACTTATCCAATAGAATGAGACAGATTCTAAGCAGCAGCCATTTCATTAGCAGCTGGGCCACTGTTTTGCATCCTCCATAGTGTGGAAGACTAATGAATCCTTTTAGTTACTGTCCTTGGTGTGTAAGAACTCATATCTAGTTTTTAAAAAGTAAAGGACTTCCTCCCTTGATAGCTACGTCTTCACACTGTATGAACACCCTTCTCTTTGGACTTTCTCTAGACTATTTCTTTGCTTAATTCTCTGTACAACAACAAAATGTAAACCCTCATGACATTAATATAATTGACAGAGTGACATGTTAAGATGACTTGTACTATTAAGGAATTCCTGTGGCGGATTTTGAATGGAAGAACACTTTCCATTTACCCAAAGACATTTGCAATAAACCCCTTCTTTTTCTCTGTCCTTTTTTCTAATGCAAGCTTGGATGCATCATAACCGCTAGAAATGCTTAAGATGAACATTCAACTGTTTGCAGCCTGCAGCACAAAAAAGAAGCTGCATCCATTAAAATAACTGTTTATGAATTTTTTAAATTCTGGGTTTGGCAATGCATCAGAGGTTCCTATTAGGCAAAGTAGTGTCAATCCTATTATAAGATCACCCAGAAGTACCATTCCTGTTATCCAATTTCAAATTTCAAGCTTAATATGTGTGTATTTTCAAATACCATGGGTATCAATATATCAGCGATTCGTTGCAGGGAGAAGAGGTTGCTTTACTAAAAACAAAAAACTCAAGAAACCTATACATAGTCATTATTTAATTGGCCTGGGTTGTCCTTCAGAGAACATGGATTTAGTTTTTATTTATATTCCAATTTATTTGCACATTTAGGGACCTTGGATAGATATGGTCAGAATATCCATGTACATCATTATTCTGTTTAGATGAGTGTTGTATATCTGTTTTCTCCAAGTAAGCACTTCTCTTATAGTTTATGAGGAAACCTGACACCAAATGGCTGACCTGAAGGCAGATGGTGCTTGCGAAGAGACTGTGGTATATTCCTTGTGTACATCGTTCTAGCACGGCAAAGGTTCGAGTGGTTTTCCGGCCAATAGCTGCAAAGGTTCAGAACA
>NC_056525.1:198111862-198112066 GCF_019175285.1 Sceloporus undulatus | reverse complement strand
CACAGCAGGCTTTAGATGGTACCAGAATAGGGCTCAGGGAGGGAGGGAGCTGAGTCAGCTCCCTCACAACCCTGAACAGCTCTGCTGGACGCGACTCTGTGGACGCAATACGTGCAGCATAGAACGAATTCTTAGCTGCACCTATTGCCACTCCATAGGCCTTCAAATGAGAGCGAAGGAGTGTCCTGTCAGATAAACGCTGAT
>NC_056525.1:198094602-198111762 GCF_019175285.1 Sceloporus undulatus | reverse complement strand
GCATAAATACTGGCGTCAAGATCAGCCCTGATCTGAGAGATTTTATCCGCAAAGAAGTTATTAAAATCATCACAGCAGGCTTTAGATGGTACCAGAATAGGGCTCTGAACAGCTCTGCTGGACGCGACTCTGTGGACACAATACGTGCAGCATAGAACGAATTCTTAGCTGCACCTATTGCCACTCCATAGGCCTTCAAATGAGAGCGAAGGAGTGTCCTGTCAGATAAACGCTGATGTCTTCGCCAGTTACGCTCTAGTTGTTGCACAGCCCACTTCCTTACTCTAAGATCTTCCGTATACCATGGTTGTTTATTAGGAGCAGGCCGGTAAGGATGCTTGGGAGCGACACTGTGTATAGCCCTGGACAGGTTGGTATCCCAGATATTAGCCAGGGCATCAACAGAATCGATGAAATCACACACAGAAACTCCCCAGAATCCAGGATTTTGGTCTGAGAATCTTGTCAGCTCATTCTTTTTCTGAAAGTTCTGGCTCTGACAGAGGAACTTGGCTCGCTTGTCCTCCTTGTCTTTGCATTGTTCCAGCCTGGAGTACTCCTTAGTTTCTCGAAGGTCTAATGGGACCAAGGGTGTGAAAGGAGAAGTAATTTTTAACATCTCTAAAGTCTATCTTTTGCAGAGTAGTTTTGGAAATATAATCAGGAGTAGCCATGTTAGCCATATAGCAATGTACAATAACATCCAATATCAACAAAACAGTGATGCCTTTATTGGATTAACCAAAATGCATAAAATATATGTTGCAAACTTTCAAAGCTTCACTGGTTTCTTCATTAGACAAAGCTATTAAAAATTACACAGGAGAAAAAAATATAATGATGTTAGTCACAGGCCTGCATTTTGTCAAGATGTTGGTGTTGTTCTGAAGCTATTTTGTAGGCTTAGCTCTTTAATGATTTCAATTATTGATACTGATAAATTTATTTTCTAATTTCTAATGTTTCAAATGTTTAACATTATTAAATTAATTTTCAGGCCTAATATTTCAAGATCTGCTCTTGTATAAGAATTGTGGTTTGGAAAAGAATATTCATTGGTCAGAAATCCTGTACACAGTACACAATTAGGCCCTAAGCAAAAGGGCAGAATAACATGCCCAAGCTTATGCTATTCTGTCCCAGGTCCTGAGCCAGGTCAGTCTCTGGGCTGGTGTAGTGGCAAACAGGTATTTACATGTCCATCTGTTGATGTGTCATGGAGCCACTGCTATCATGTGTCCTGTACCTGCGTCTACCATTGTGTCTGCTGAGAAGACCCGTCACAGCCCATAAGGGAAGAAATGGGACACATGGCAACACCCACATGTAGCTGTGATGGAGGTCTTCTCAGCATATGTGATTGTGGAGGCAGGTACAGGGGCACATTCCCATCAAGCTTCCTAGAAACTCCATACCAAGCAACCAGTCTTTTTAGACTAGGTTAATAATAATAATAATAAGTTTTATTTATAAACCGCTATTCCATGTTGATCATAGTGGTGTACAGGTAAAAATTGCAATATCAAATACAAAATACAGGATAAAAATTGCAATACATAAATAAAACTTCAATAAAAACATTTCAAAATACAGATTAAAACCATACATCAAATCCAGGCCAGCTAAATGTGCTCGATAATGCTGTACATATAGGGGGGAGTCATATATCCCTTTGGGCAGGGAACTGGATCCACCAGATCCATGCCCAGTCTGCTTGATCCTTGTCTGGGGCTAATGGCCTGTGTTGTCTGGACAAGATGGTGTAAAACTGGGGGGAGGCCCTCAGTCATCATTTCTGAGGTCATTTTATTCTATTTTATTAAGGCAATTTCTTTAAACAAATTACCATCAACCAGTGCTCAGGGGAATTTTTAAAAAATGTGTGGCACATTGGAAGTATTCCAGTAGTCAGATAATTGGTCTAGTCAGAATCAGATCCTTATTCATCCTCCTGAGTATCTTATGTGTTTCGGTTCTTTCTCTTCATCCCTATGTGGACTATTTAAAGAATCATGATGTCCTCCTAATGAGGTGGCTGTGTGATTATTATGGGAAGGGACCAGTATTTTCACAGTGAACATGAGGCACACATGTTTAGTAGAAAACTAAGGTTTGTATTAGAAAGGTTTAACATAAAAAGAATTGGCATGCAGTTAAATTTTATTTGTGAAATAAAGGCTCACAATTATAAAATGATACAAGACTGTTCTTTCAATGGTGTTATAAAAACAGTCAGCCCAATATTGTCATGCCATAATTTGCTCAATATCATTCTAAATTCTCAAAATATTGTGCAAGTATCCTTGCTTAGCATCCAAAATTGAACAGCATACATATTAGCATTCTAATTTAATAGATTGCTTTATTGTTGCCTACAGGTATTATTACTGTAAATTTTAATTCAGGCATATGGGTGAAAATCTAATATTTTAGACATAAATAGAGATAAATAGGATGAGATTGTCAGTGGCTTCTTCCTCTGGAGCAATTGATCTTAACAAAAACTGAAAAGTGCTCAGTAGA
This sequence comes from Sceloporus undulatus, assembly GCF_019175285.1. Classification (NCBI taxonomy): domain Eukaryota; kingdom Metazoa; phylum Chordata; class Lepidosauria; order Squamata; family Phrynosomatidae; genus Sceloporus; species Sceloporus undulatus. The sequence goes on along the minus strand of NC_056525.1, from coordinate 198,109,239 downwards.
AAGATCTGAAAGCACACAAGCAATGTGCTGAATGGGGATTACAGTTAGAAGCAATTTGAGTGTTTTTCCTTCTGCAGCCTCTGAATTTTAGCCCTTTCCATATCTGGAATATTTTGTGGTTCCTGTAAGGTTCAATTTACTTGATTTATGAGCTCAATTGTAGGACATAATTAACATTATATTATGCCAGTTTAGATTTCAACAATAAAAGTACTGAGATTTCATTGGACTTCTCAAATCAATGCAAACCTGCCTGTGCATAAACTTCCATTTCAGATATTTGACCATTATTTTACCAAAATACCAGTTTAAACGATGTAGTGGCATGGAATTCTGTGTGGTGTATATATTTGTATGACCCTTTGTTGGGAGGAAGTAATTTACATATTAATATCTGTGTTGGTCGGTTGTTCAATGGCAAGGCCTCAGGTAGGTGGATATGTGTGGTGAATGTGTGTCTATTTAATCAGCAATCCATTGTGTGCAAGGAAACTTCCTGACCCTCGGTGGTATCTGTTTGCATGTATTGAGTCTTAATTTTGGTGTGTTATGCCCAGCTGGGAGGCATGCCTGGCTAAGGACTCAGAAGAGGGGAGATAGAGGGAGAAATCTGACCCTGAGCATAGTCCCAACTCTTAATTGCCTGTGCCAATGGAGGCTGATGCCAAAGAGGACAGTCAGGAGCCCAACACTGCCCAGCAGAGTCTCCTGCCAACTTGGGCAGTGAGGAAGAGGATGAGGCCAGTTTATCAGTGCCTTCTTACAGCCAGCAAAGATCAGAAAGTGTGTGGCCATGTCATTCTAGGAGGTTTTATGAGAAACACCAAGCAATCAAGAAGCAGCTGCACTAGGAAGTACCGGAGATAAAAGCATGGGAAGAATGCCAGAAGCTTTGCCTGAGGGTAACTTTGTTTGGGGACTCTTGTTGCCTGATTTCCTGGGTTGGACCTTTGGACTTTGGCTAAATGATTCTGCTTGTTAGAACCTGAGACACTTGGACTGTTGATTACTCTGATTGCTTGAACCCTGACTGGCTAACAGACTGGCTAAGGACTTTGCTTTTGGAACTCTTCATTTGTTCTTGCTGTTTTGCTTTGCCATTATCTCAGTTGTTTTGCTTGCTATCAGCTGCTAGCCACTTTTCCGGACATGGTGTTTTTCAGGACTTGTAGCCAAATTTTGTTTACTTTCAGTATTTCTTCCTTCCTGTTGAAGTTGTCCAGGTGTTTGTGGATTTCAATGACCTCCTTGTGCATTCTTACCTTGTAATTTTTGGTATGGTCCAGAATTTCAGTGTTTTCAAATAGCATTCTTTGCCCAGGTTGGTTTTATGACGTTCTGATCCTGCTGATTTTTCTGGCTGGATTAGTCTGCAGTGTCTCTCATGTTCTTTGATTCATGTTTGAACACTGCATTTAGTGGTCCCTATGTAGACCTGCCCACAGCTGCATGGTATTCTGTAAACTCCTGAAGCAATGAGAGGGTCTTTCCTGTCCTTCACTGAGCACAGTATTTGATGGATTTTTTTGGTCAGTCTGTACCTCATTTGGAGGTTGTGATTCCTCATCAGTTTCCCTATTCTGTCTTTTGATTCCTCTGATGTATGATAAAAATACCTTCCCTTTGGGTGATTGTCTTCACTCCTGTGTTTTTTTCTGGGTCTGCCAGCTCTTCTGATGTCCAAGCTGGAGTAACCATTAGCCTGTAGAGCCCAGTTTAGGTGCTTCAGTTCATCTTCCCGGAAGTTGAGTCCACAAAACCTTTTTGCATGGTCTACCAGTGTATTTATTGTGCTCCATTTTTTCCCCAGGTGATGGTTGGAGTTCTTGTGTAGGTATCTCTCTGTGTGTATGGGTGTGCAGGTGAAACATCAGGAATAAATTCTTCCAAAATGCAGGCACATAGCCTGGAAAACCCACAGAAAACTATGGATGCCTGCTGTGAAAGCCTTCAACTTCTCATTGAATTGAATTTTTGACATTTGGTAGATACTCCTAAAGATGTGGTGTGAGCCAAAATTATATGGAAGTGATTTTTGCAGCTGTGGTGTACTATTATAAGTGGATCAGCCTATTACTTTTAACAAGGTATGTCATAACCAAGTACTTTGCGATATTACAAGCTCACTATATGGAGTGATCTCTCCAGCCTGAAACAGTTACTCATACTCTTGTTCTAGATGGTTCCATAGTTAAATAAAGCTGTTCCTCAGTAGAGACACACTGGTCTGGCTTCTGTCGGAATTAATGAAATTCCGTTGCATATATTTCACAGTTGGTATAGGTTCTTTTAGTCCATTTTGCATGTTCATGATGGTGAAGATGGAGAGGAGGTGGCCTTGAATCCAGTGGTTATGCCCCTGAAAAGTCCCCTTTTACCTTACCATTCTTGGAACAGTAAAGTCCCTGGAAGGAGAGATCCACTGTATGCTGTGGCCCATGGGACACCTTTCCAGGAATTATAGAATTGTACCCTACATGAATTTATGTTTTAAAAAATGCAGCATGCATTCTGTTGTCTCTCAAAGTCCTACTATACCAGGTCCATAAAAGTGTTTCCTGAGTTTTTCCTGTAGAAGTATGTACATATCTACTTTATCATCATTTCTGAATATTTACTTACCAGTTGCTATACATTTTTCCTTGGGCCATGCAAGGGAAAATGTTAATATTCATTATCATATCTGCTACAGTGGACAGGCCTATGAAAACATACTCATTGCTTTCAAATGGTACCCATCGTTAAAAAGTTACTCATAGACCAAGAGGACTAATAATCTGATGACTGTTTCTTTACTGTTTGTTTCAGCTTCAGCTTTTAGAAATGACAGTCATTGATTACATCAACCTGACAGAATGCCAACTCAGAGAGGGTGAAATATGTGGCTAATAAAGAGAATAGGTTTTGAATCTAATCTCATATTGTTCCTTTTATGAGAGTAATTTAAAATGAGGATTGGACTTCAAGAATAATTTGTTCCACTGTGAACATGTGAATGAATGATTAGAGTTCATTTTTTAAAATTTTGAATCAATTAAAAGTAGTTTATTCACATTGCATGATTGCAAAATAACTCATTTTGGTACATTTCTAAAAACAATAAACTCATACAACTTCTACCTTCATGCACAGACACCCACCAGAACTTATAGAAATCCACATGCATACTTTATATATTTGCAAGAAAGCATAACTACATATGCCAAAGCAGAATACTTGATTGTTAGTTTAGCCATCCAGTTACACTATCTGACCACTGCCTGACTTGTGTGTGTGTATCTTAAAAAATAGCATTCCTATCTGCCTTGTGATTTGTTACCATTTTTGTTATTGAACAAACACTCCAGACCTACCCTTTGCACCATTTAAATGTTTATGAAGGGGAAGTTTCCACGGTCAACTGTAAAATTTGGAAAAGCTGGAAATGTTTCAACTGTTAGAATTCTCTTTTCCATAAAATTCTGAGGCTGCACATCATTTAATGGATAGAGTTGGAATTGGATTAATTCTGTAGATATACTAATCCTTTAGAATAAAATACAATTGCATATCAATCAATTTCAATATTAATATGACTTTAAAAAGTATTCTGTCCAAGTCGCATACTGAATTAGACATATACATAAGTGGTCCCTCAAAATTCCACACTATTTTTGTGGTCAGAAAATTTGGGAAACTGATCATTTTATGTAACTTATCCAATAAGGAATGAGACAGATTCTAGAAGCAGCAGCCATTTCATTAGCAGCTGGGCCACTGTTTTGCATCCTCCATAGTGTGGAAGAGCTAATATCCTTTCTAGTTACTGTCCTTGTGTGTGTAGAACTCATATCTAGTTTTTAAAAAAGTAAAGTACCTTCCTCCCTTGATAGCTACTTCTTCACACTAGTATCACCCTTCTCTTTGGACTTTCTTCTAGACTATTTCTTTGCTGAATTCTCTGTACAACTAACAAAATGTAAACCCTCTGACATGTAATATAATTGACAGAGTGACATTTTAAGATGACTTGTACTATTAAGGAATTCCTGTGGCTGTTTTGAATGGAAGAACACTTTCCTATTTACCCCAAAGAGCATTTGCAATAAAACCCCTTCTTTTCTCTGGTCCTTTTCTAATGCAAGCTTGGATGCATCAGCTAGAAATGATTAAGATGAACATTCAACTGTTTTCAGCCTGCAGCACAAAGAAGAAGCTGCATCCATTAAAATAACTTATGATTTTTTAAAATTCTGGTTTTGGCAATGCATCAGTATTTGTCCTATTAGGCAGTAGTGTCAGATCTTATAATATCAAGATCACCCAGAAAGTACCTTCCTGTTATCCAATTTCAAATTTCAAGCTTAATATGTGTGTATTTCAAATACCAGTGTCTCAGATATATCAGCTGTTCTTTGCAGGAAGAAGAGGTTCTTTACTAAAAACAAAAAACTCCAAAGAAACCTATACATAGTCATTATTTAATTGGCCTGGTTGTCATTCAGAGAACATGGATTATTTTTATTTATATTCCAATTTATTTGCACATTTAGGGAACCTTGGATAGATATGGTCAGAAATATCCATGGGTACATCATTAATTCTGTTTTAGATGATTTTTGTATATCTGTTTTCTCCAAGTAGCACTTCTCTTATAGTTTTATGAGGAAACCTGACACCAGAATGGCTGACATGAAGCAGAATGGTGCTTGCTAAGAGACTATTGGTATATTCCTTGTGTACAATCTATTCTGCACTGTCAAAGGTTCTGGAGTGTTCCTGCCAATAGCTCAAAGGTTCAGAAAATGCAAAAATGTATTTTGTGCCAGATATGTTTTCTTTCTTTTTGTAAATGAGTTTATGAACTAAAATCAATGGAAATTGGAATAGTCAAAAAGTGAAAAAGCACAGGTTTGAAAAATCTCACAGTAATTCTTTTTTTTAATGCAATATCTTTAACATGACAGGACAAAACAAAACACCCTTTATCATCAAATGCAGGATCAGTTCTGAATATTATTTACATCCCTATCAAGTGGTAATGGTGAACAGTGAGCAGTAACCAATAGTGAGCAATGGAATGCCATCTGCCCAGGAACCAATCTTCCTTCTTCTCTCCAGTCCTCCTTGTACTCCCAAAGCTAGCTCTAGAGCAGGGGTAGGCAACCTTTCTGAGCCGGGGGCCGGGTTGCTGTCCCTCAGACAACTGGGGGGCCGAAGCCAATAAATAAATAAATAAATACATTTTTGAAAATTTAAATAAATAAATAAACCAGGACAAATGTAGGACAACATTTTCAAATGGTGAACACTTTTTTTAAAAAAGTGGAGGACACACAAAAAAAAATTGCTGATTTTTTAAAAAATGTTAATATAAATGCATGTTTCTGAGGCGTCTATAGACAATTGCCCCCCTTGCCCCTGCGTGCAAGAGGCCAAAGGCCCTGGCGGCAATCGGCGGCAGGACCAGGCTGGGGCCGGTCCCAAGGCCTCACCGGGCCGCATCCAGCCCGCGGGCCGCAGGTTGCCTACCCCTGCTCTAGAGGACTGGGAAATCACCCCAAACCATTTTTTCAGGCGATGGTGTAAACTACAAAGAAGGGAACATAGTTGCATTGATACCAGCCCAGCAGTGAATTTATTAATATCCTGAAATCTCTATTTAAAATATTTTAAATGCCATTAAGAAAAATACAACTAATACATCAGCTATTTGTTTGAAACATCAAAATGACATCCCTCCCATTTTACTGGTACAAAAGGCCTAGTTGAAATTCACCATGTTACAGACTTTTGAAAAACCTGTTTGCATAATAAAAACCCATTATTCCTTTTTAGGACACAATTGATAAAATATAAATTAAAAATTGATTGCTATGTTGTTAAAATGTTCACATGCATACACCTGCAATTTTAGAGCCTCAAAATAAACAGAGGCCTTGGCAGCCCTGAAAACTGAAAGATTGAATAAGAATGGTGATTCAGTAAGAAGGTTATTAAATGTTAATAAATGCTAATACATTACCTTCTTTGTTCATGCAGTAAAACCAAATTTTAAAAGCAATGTCAGCTTACTTTGTTACATAACTCATTAATTTTTACCTAATGAAAGAATATTCTCTATTAGATCAACTTACTCTTGTATAATCCCCTTTGTTGGGGTGCCAGTTACTCATAGGAGGAGATTCTGCTGCTACTAGATATATTTTTAAATTAAAAAATATATAGAAAAGTTATACTGGTGTTATTTCCTTCCTGTCAGCAACAGATTCCAATGCTTTATTTTAAACTAATTCTGAAATTCCCATTTATTCGGAACAAGGCATGCTATATGGCTGGAAGGATAGACTGTAGAAATGGAGAAAGTCAATGTTCCATTTGATGCATAGAATTATGGTAGGGATGGAAAGAATATTCTCTATTATTGATTTTCAGATCAAAAGCAGGGTCATCTGACAATTAGGCAAACCTTGTTAGGAACATTAGAGAGCAACAGGATTCCCCATCCCCATCCCAGTTTTATCCCACATTATGTCCCAAAGTGTTCTGGATTTTTTTCTATGCATGGAAACACTTGATTTTCTGGCACAAAAAAGCACATTTTCTACACAGTAAACAGTGTATGAAACTTTTTAAAAAACAGGAAATGGTGGGTTGTTTTTCTGCATCACCACAACAAGAAAAAACTAGAATAATTATTCCTCTTTACATGTGAGTATGAAATAAATGAGGCTTTACATCCGTAAAACCAGGACAACTAGACATTACTTTAATGGTGTGGTTAGCAATAATTCCTTTATTAAAAAATTAAATAATGTGGGTGTATATACAAAGGAATCTTGTAGCACTATTGAAAATGACAGAGAGAAAGAAAGATAGTGGCAGTATAAGCTTTCATATCCTTCCAACTTCTTTCTCAGTCTTAAAGGCAGTAGGGAAAACAGTCTGCAAAGATGTCAGATCACTGCTAGAGCAGTGGCTAAAAACAATCCATTCATTACACTGAAACTCTTGCTTCTATCTATTATGTTCTATATATGTAAGTAGAACCAGGAGAGTAGAATGCAAAGAAACAGCATCCCAAAGCAAAGGTTTTCAGAAAACTGAAACTAGACTGTTTCTGCAGAGAAGCGCTGAAAACTGAATATTTGGTCCTTGCTCCTCTGCATGAAAATAAAAGTTATTTTCTTCTTGTTCACAAAGGGGTGCCTTGAGGTGATTTATGCATAACATCAAAACACATTACCAAGAATAGTCAAAACACTTAATAATAAAAACACTTAAATCAGGATGAGGACCAAGGGAAAAGAAGCCTCAAACTATTTAGGATAAGGCAGGAGAAGAATCCTGTGCAACCCAATGGTCACATAATTTGGTGCCAGTCAGTGGGATCTGAAAGACCCAGTGTGAGGGGATCAGAAATACCTAGTGTGTGAGATCTGAGAGAACCAGTCATCACAGGGAGAATCAAAGAGAACTGTTTTTTCATGTCAGTTATAGTGCCCCATGAGTGGAACCTTGTAAGATCTCTAGATCCAAATAATAGGTTTTAGGATATATCCCTTGATTGCCACCTTTGCTTTTCATGTGTCTTGTAAAAGAGCTATAAAAATGAAAATGAAGTGAAGTGTGTTGACTGGAACAAATAGAGAGACCAGTCAATTATTTTAAATTATCCATGATCATTTCATCTGACCACAATGATTTACAGCAATTTCATATGACTGAATGGCCCAAATCATATTGTTTTGTTCCAACCACAGTAGACTCATTGAATCAATTGTTGAATGGTGAATCAACATGTAGATAAAATCCATTGATTTGATGGGTCTGTTTTAACTGGGACTAGCAATAAGATTCAGTCCACTGTTTGATTTAGGCTGCAATCCTGAAAACACTGGCTGCAGATCTACTGAATGCAGTCAGATCTACTTCTGTGTGAATATAACAGAGCATTGCCCAGCATGTTAATGAAAATAGTTGGAATGTAGCCAACTGATGTTGTTTTGCTGCCTAAGAATGAGCTTCTCCCAAGGCAAAATACACAGTAACTTAGGCCAGTCACATTATTTTGACACCTGAAACAGAAAATGTCACCATGTCTCCCTATTCTTGGCAGTAAATTTATTTACTTACTTATTTTCTTGTTCGCATGCTTATTTGAATTATTGCTATTCCACACCTGAAGCAGCTTAAAATGCAAACATAATAAATAAAAGTGTCCTGGCCTTTTCATTGCATCAAAAACTTTCTGCTAAACCATGTCACTCTGTCTAATTATTCAGCTGGCTCTGTTGGCTGAAGTTAACTTTCTAGTTGTCATAGATGGGCTGCTTGTATGATATATCTTTTTAAAATCATAACTCTGTATCCATGGAGGATCTGTTCTGGACCCCCCCCCCCCCCGTGGATACCCAAATCTGTGCATGCTCAAGTCCCATTAAAATTAATGGTGGGTGGCACATGCATGCTTGCTAGCACAGCCACAAGCACATGATGTCATTAAGCAAAACGGGGGTTTGCCATCTGTGGATGGTAAGTCTGCCAATAAGGAGGGCAGACTGTAAATGATTTGCTTTATATGGGACACTGAATGGCCATTACAAAAATCTGTTTTCAAGATTAAAGATTAGATCTCTGTTATTGTGATTGCAAAAATATTTCATGCTCACAATTTTCTTAGCTTGTATTTTTATTCTGGCCATTTGCTTCTATATAACATAGGTCTTCAATCTTTGGAGTGTTTTTTTGGGGGCGGGCAGGGAAGGCCTGGTACATGACTGGTAAAATAGCAAGTAAGCCAGGGATAATGTTCGCATCCATGTATTTTATATACAGCTTAGTTAGACAAAACATACACTGAGAGTAAACTCACCACACCTAACTTGAGAAAAAAAATTATATTAACAAGAATTAATAGACTTAATGAATTAATGAAGACTACTTTTCAAATTGGAAAGTAACATATTCAATACCATGTTGTACTATAAGTATGATATGTAATTTACTCTAAAAAATTAGGATTTGTCATGAGTAATTTTGGTGTCAAATGTTCATATGTTCAAATAAAAAAAAATGAGGAGGGGGGGAGACACAATATAGCTGCCATTAGAGCAAACATCCTGAAGAAGTACATAATGCTTTCTGGCCATCCTAGGCTCTGATTAGAGAAGGAAAGAGGCTTAACTATGCTATCAGATAAGCCTGATTGCTTGGCAGCCGGGGCTGATTAGAACATGGATCAGATGTTACAGCCGAAAACTGAGCCATGTCTGATATAAACTTGACAGAACGGTTTAGATTCAACATGGAGCATCTCTTTACAAATTTATTAGTAACAGGTTCCATAGTTCAAGAAGAGTAAGGAACACAGCATAATGCAAAGTTTATTTTTTAAAAAAAGAAGAAGAGAGAAAGCAAACATTTGATGTGCATAATCTATTTCTTGCTCATGATTTTGATAATAATTGTGCTGTCTCGCAACTGCTCCTTTTATTTATTTATTTATTTCCATACAACATGCAATTATGTAGTTTGCCCACAGTCAGAGGTGAAAAATGGAGGGGCATATTATTAAAGTAAGTTGAAATATGGATACATTTATTTATGAAGTTGTTCTTTTGGTTATGTGTGATATTTAACTAAAATAATACATATTACAGACAACAATGTACTTATGAAAAATGACTCAGAACTGGACTTGGTAACTATCAACAATGTAATAATATGTTCAAACTCCTATTCACCCCTCCACACATGTCATTTCTCAAAGTATCTATATTTTATCTTTTCTATTGTTGTTTCTGTCTTCTTTCAGTGTAATAAGTCCAAATCAACATGAAAAATATTCCAGAACAATCACTTTGAACTGTAATGCTGGAGATAAAATATTCACAGTATAGACCAAGTTGTACTTACACATTGGTAAAACATTTCCAGAGTGATAAAAGCACTTCAAGAAGAAGAATTACCAAAAATATTAACTGATCACTTGATGGCCAATAGGGGGAACACTTCTTGCTTGCAAAGGTAATAAAAATAGACAATTTTTCAATGTGTCCTTTTTCTAGTCTTCTCCTGAAGTTGCATGTTAACCTTTCTCCAGAGTTGTAGTTCAATACTCAAAGGGGTTTGGTATTTCTCGATGTACAAGGTGTATTGCTAACTCCCACATTCATCCTATATATATGCTTAAGGAAGGCATAGCATAGTTACTCAGTATTTGCCAGTTAATCAAGCAGGCCTGTGGCTATTCAATCAATCAATAATAATAATAATAATAATAATAATAATAATAATAATAATACTTTCAGTAATTGTAGTTTATGTAGTAGGCTGGACAAGGCCAGCTCAGGCTGAAGGGATAGATAAGAACAATTCCATTTTAGAATGCCCGGGAAACTCATCTTTTTGTTAGTTAGGACAGGGAGATCCCATCCCTTTGCCTGGGAAAGTGGCAGTACCTCCTAGAACAAGGAAAAAAGTATAAAGACAAAGAAAAATCAGATAATTGATCCCATTCTGAGCAAGTGCACTTGGCCATAATCCAGCCCAGAAAACTGGTCAATTGTGATGATGTTCTAAACCCCCTGGTGGACAGCAGCTCTGATGAAGGACTGCTTTGTTCAGCGAAGAGATGTGGTCTAACTTTGTTTTGCCTTGGGTTTTATTGCTGCATCCCATTTGATACTCCACGTGATCAACAAATGTCTATTTGGATGCAACTGTGACTACATTTCATTTTGATAGACTCTCAAGCCTGAGGTGGCCTGAGAAATGAATGGATCAGGGCCCTGGAATCATTACAACCACTTTCAAATTTATTTTGAACCAGGTTTGTCCAAGCCTTCCACTGGACTGCTGTTTCTAATGTAGCAGCTGCTACTAGCACCACATGAAAAATCCATGTTGTAAATGTTGGTTTCCATCCTCAATAATGGATAAGATGAACATTTCTCCATTGACATAACTATATTGTCCTGTTAAATTGAGACATGATCTGTTTAATGTTACTTCATAAGTGCACTACTGAGGAGGATGTGAAAGCCAGGTGTGGTAAAATTTGCTTCTTTCCCCATATCTTCATCAAAATAATAGAAAATACTGAAAGTATTGGTTCCAAGGAGCATTTAGTGACATCAGGTGACTACATGCAGTTTAGTCTCAGTACATTGTACAGAAATAGTTGTAATTAACAGGGAATATTTTATATCTACTCCTAAATTACCCTCCCATGTTTCCTTTCATCACATTGTAGATGCTTAAGTAGCTAAGGATAGAAGGAATATTCATTTTTATTTTTTGGTTAGCTGAAAGGTGTGTTTAATTACACTATTGAAACCTATTGGGACAACAACACAGAGCAAACAATTTTGTGCAGTTTTTAATGGGTACATGCCCATCCTAAAATGTTTTTGGGAAATTAATCTATACAATTACATCAAATTATACAGAAATACAGTGGACCCTTACCTTACATGGGGGCTCCATTCCAGATCCCCCCCCCATGCATAAGGGAAAAAGTGTGTATGCTCGCTCCCCACTGAAAATAATGGAGCACAAGCCCATGGTGCAGTGCAGTGCAATTCATGCACTGCAAGCATGTGCACCATTCTCCCCCCCCCCCCCGGTGTGGCTTTCATGTAGGCTGGAAGCCATGTATGGCACAGCTGCGTACAATGTAGGCGTACAGTAACACACATTTTATGCAAAAGGAGTTGTGCCAAAAGCTAGCTTTTCATTCCAAATTTTTTTTCCAGATACTGTGTCCCTCGCTGGTCCACCTGGTCCATTTTGGATGGCCTCTGGATTAATTTCTCAAAAAATATTGGAAGGCATTCTGGTTCACATCTTTTGGATAGCTGAAGCTGGATTGCCTGAAGCATCCTTTCAGCCAATCAGAAGATTCTTGGCTTACAAATTCTTACCTTTGTACCTAATTGGTAATTCACTATTAACCCTGTTTCCTTACAGTAACCAGTTCTAGGAAGGTGTTTATTTTCACCCATAACATTTTTGTTTAAACTGAATGCTACACAGGCAGGTCTGGCTGAGGAAGACACTCAGGCATCAGTTAGTTCTTCTTGGTCTTATGGACACTTTCGGAGGAAATGATACCTTCATTCCTGCAATACGCAAATGATCCTCCCTCCATCAGCCTTATCACATTACAAAAGTACACTGTGATGGAGCAACAGAGAAGCTGCCTTCTGCTTACCTCTCTGCATGCCCTTGAAGCACTTCCATTCTCTTCCCAAGGGGGATGGTCACAAAAGCATGGCTTTTGTTATGCTGGGAAAATCTTTTTGGCAAAAGGCATACTTTTATGACCGTTTCACTCTGGAAGGAGAACAAAAGTGTTTCAAGTGTATGTGGAAAGATAAGCAGTAAGCCACTTCACTGTGCTCTGTCTTGGCTTACTTTTGTAATGCAACAAGGCTGCATGTATTGTGGGTGAGAACAATGTGGGCTAGGCAAAGGACCTTCCCTTTGTGTGTACTATCAGGACAGGCTTTGAAAGTCTTCAGAGGAGGATATAAGTTTTTGTTTTCCTCATTCTTGCATACGAGTATGATACGTTTCCCCATTATTCTCTCCACTGCAAAAGAATACAAAGATTTCTTTGCAGCCATTGAGTACCATTTACACTTGGTAAAAAATGGATTGCAGCCACCCCCAGAAAATGTGTTTTCTGCACAGGAAACAATAGTTTCTGTGCAAAGTATACCCTTTCCTTGATAGGAGGCACATTTTCTGTGTACAAAATATATTTTCTGAGCCAAATAACATTTATATCTTGCACATGAGAGAACTCCAAAAGGGACTTTGCAAGGTTGCCATTATTATACCCAACAGACTTTTAAAATGTCTTGACAGAAAAATGAATGCAAACAAATATTCTTTCTCTCCCTCTTCCAGAGCCATTTGCCACATACAGTCATCCCCTGGTTAGAACTCCCCAACTCAAGAAAATTGATGACAGTCAAAAGGGGGAGAATAAGATAATGGAGTGCTTTATGAAATTATGGGAAGCCACATCATCCAATAGCTAGAAATCTTCTCAAAAATAATACATTAAAAATAAAAATTCTCAGCATCAAGGAACCAATTCGTTTGTCCTTCTTGTATGTGTTTGAAACACATACTAACTAGTCAACAAAGTAGTGCATTTTTACTTTCATTTTTAAACTGTAACGCAATGTCTTTCAAACCACATATTTATCACAATTACTTAAAAACTTGGATCAGTATTAATTTCTTTAAAAACTGTGCTATTCATCATTAGCTGATGTATTTTAGTTGTCTTGGATGAATATCTTGCAACTTTAGCTGATGCTTTTTGTTAATCTGCAAGTTGCATAAATTCATCAGAAAACAATGTTTTCTCAATGCATTTTCTTCTGACTGCAAGGCCATTCATCATGCCATATTCCATATATCTTTGTCAAGCTATTTTATTCTTAGAGAAGGAATGATCAAACCATCTGTGTATAACTTTGTGCTTAACCCTCCCCCCCCTTTTTTTTTTTTAAAGTAGATGAATTGCTTCCAGACTCTGGCTTCTCAAGTGGTATAACTTGTCTACCAAGCTGAGGATGAGTCATTACTTTGACTGAGAGAAACTGGAAAATGCATTATTCAACTGCCAAATACATTTTGTTTATTTCCAACAGATCGATCTGGACAGTTTGTTTGTTTTTTGTTGTCTCCTAACAAGCATGCTAATACCTGAACCATCCAACACACCACTGCAAATGTAGCTTAACACCTGTCACTAGGCACATCTTGTTTCCTAATGATGTGTACATGAAAATACTAAGACTAGGCACAAGTATTTTAGAATAGGTGCAGATTGATGCTAAGAATATGTGGCTCTGTGGTTATATATATATATATATATTGCAGTGAATCTCTGGCCCTGTCCACATGGACCAAATAAAATGTCCTCCTCCCATCCTCTCAGAGATCAGTTTAGACAATACAGGCCCAAAGCTCGGTTCTGGTATAAACTATCCTGATGACATCTGGCCAGTTCAGCACCAAACCTGAGGTTCACCACCCTTAAATAAATCACTGTTTGCTCCATATCTTCTAGAATAATCTGGAGTTCTACATTGCTAGTTGGCTGTTTACAGCACCTCCTCCTGTGCCACCTGGTGCCAGCACCAGTAGTGCAAGTCACTTGTTCTGAGGTCAGAATGCAGTGCCCAGCCATGTTACTGATGCTGGGTACCTCGTTTTCTTCTCAGAGTGAGCAACTCACAGCAGCAGTGGGATGCATGTGCACACAGTCACTCAGTATTGTCAACAGAGTGGCCAAGGTAACAGGGGGCACTAGCAGCAGCTTCTGAGCACTCTGAGATGCTCCTGGAGTATTCTGGCCCATATGGATGCAGCCTCTGACTCTCAGAATTCAGATACTCTTACTTACTTGATAGTAATCTCATACTATCAAATTGTCCTAATAAACAAAGAAATAGCTTCATTTATATACCATACTGAAGTAACAGTATCTAAGCAGTTTACAACTGTAAGCTAATTGCCCTCAACAAGCTGGGTACTTATTTTAGCGACCTCGGAAGGATGCAAGCCTGAGTCAAGCTTGAGCCCTTTTGCTGATATTGAATTCGCAACCTTTTGGTTTTGAGCAAGTGGCTG
>NC_056525.1:198063376-198091000 GCF_019175285.1 Sceloporus undulatus | reverse complement strand
ATGTGGTAAGTCTGTAACAGGTGCATAAGATAAGCAGTGCCCACAAAGGACCGACAATGTTGAACTAAGATGGCAATGGTGAGGTACACAGGGGAAAAAGGGGTACAGTTGTAAATCACGCAGAACGGAGGAACAAGCGGAAGCAACAGGAGCAGACCAAGGTGAAAGGGGGGGAGTGAACATGTGGGATGCATGTGCACACGAGCCACTCCAGTATGCGTGTTCAACAGAGTGGCCAGGGTAACAGGGGGCACTAGCAGCAGCTTCTGAGCACCTGAGATGCTCCTGGAGTATTCTGGCCCATATGGATGCAGCCTCTGGACTCTCAGAATTCAGATACTACTTACTTGATAGTAACTCATACTATCAAATTGTCCTAATAAAACAAGAAATAGCTTCATTTATATACCATACTGAAGTAACAGTATCTAAGCAGTTTACAACTGTAAGCTAATTGCCTGCCTCAACAAGCTGGGTACTTATTTTAGCGACCTCGGAAGGATGCAAGCCTGAGTCAAGCTTGAGCCCTTTTGCTGATATTGAATTCGCAACCTTTTTGGTTTTGAGCAAGTGGCTGCAGTACAGGCATTTAACCACTGACCCAACAAGGGCTGGGAGAGTCGTATTAATCCTCTGTCATCCTACATTTTCAACTGTTTTTTAAATACCCTCCCACTTTCTGCTTTGACATCAGCTTATTTCAGCGTTGAACACTGAGTACAAAATATAAAGTACAGTGGTACCCCGGGTAACGAATACCCAGTTACGAATTTTTTCGGGTTACGAAAAATCCCATATGATTTATTGTTTTCGGCTTACGAAGGTTTTTCTCGGTTACGAAAAAACCTCGGGCGTATTTTCCCCCCACCGGAGGGCAGCAGAGAGCTATTTTCCTTAGCGCCTATGCAATTCGGCTTACGAAGGTTTTTTCGGTTACGAATTAGCCGCGGAACGAATTAATTTCGTAACCCAGGTACCACTGTAGTTTGCAGTCCATTAACTCAAGCAGGGTGAGAGGAAAGGGGGCAGAATCTCGCCCTTCCCAGGGGGTTCAGGCTGAGGCTAGCGTGGTGCTTCCCTTCAGGCTTGTCTTTTCTTTATTAACAACTTTACCATTTTGACCACACTCTGGTATTCCTTGGCCATGCATGTCCCACTTTTGAACTGTGAAATGTTGAAGGGTATAACTCTGTTTCAATCATTCCCCCCCCCCCCACTCTTGGCTACAGTTGGCTAAAAATAATTAAACTAATAGAATTAAAAGCAGTTAAAAGCAAGACCAGGAAACTACAAAATAGCCGTTGAGCACATTCTGAAGGGCCTCTTTGCCCCTGAGCAGCCAGCTGTCAAATGCCACGTGAACAAAAAGGTTTTGCTTTGCAGCACAGAGCGGAGGCGGGGTACAGACCGCCGCTTTGCGGCGGTCTGCCGCCGCCGCCAGTAGGTCCGCGGGGGAGCCGGAGCCTTCACACGGCCCGACTCCCGCGCGGACCGAAAAAGAAGCTCCAAAATGGAGCTTCTTTTTCCATCGCGTTTGCGACATAGCGAGGCGCCAGGGGCGCACTCACTACGTCACAAGCGGCGCGACGCATACGGACGCTCAGCGTCCGATACGCAGAGATGGCGCCGGCCATGTAGAAGGGCCGGCGCCATCTTGTACGGACGGAGTCCGTACTAGGCCCAGGGGCGTCTATAAGAGACGCCCCTTTTTTAAAATGGGACGTCCTCCGGACGTCCCAAATGGCGGTGCAGAAAGCACCAGAGATTATTTTGCTAGTAACACCTCCTGTTGTTCCCCTCATAAGCATGTCATCACTTTAGGAGGCCTGCAAATCCAACTACATCTTTCCTTTCATTAGCTTCAAGCATTATCTTTTACTGTTCTCAATTGTTTAGACTGATTTTATTGTATGTCACACTGGGATAACTGCATATAGGAAGGTGTGAAGGACTGAGGGGAGTCATGTCATACCTGTCACCACCATCCCCGCAAAAGCTAACCTAGTTGATTAAAAAACCCTACTGCAACCAGCAACAAGGGACAGGAATGGCCACAGGAGGTGTGAAAGAGAAAAGGATCAGTTGGCAAGGGGGAGGAAAAAGAAAGAAAGCATATGACAGATGGAAGAAGTGACAAAATAGAATGAGTAGGAAGATGAGGGAAAGGTGGATTTAGTGAGAAGAGCAGGGGTGGGAGGAAGGAGCAAGGAGGAGAAGGCAGATACAGAAAGGACAGGGCAGCAGGTATGAGGGCAGATGAGACTGGGTAAAGTTGGCAACAGTAATAAAAGAAAGTGTGAAAGGACAAGGTGTTCATGCAGGAAAGAGTATAAAGGCAACAAAAAAATTGAATGGGAAGAAATTGAGGAAATAAGCTAAAAAGGATGATGATGAGTCATGACCCTATACAGGAGGATACTTATTCTGTGGGGAAAAAAGAGATTGGAATAATTGTACTCCAAGAAACAAGGAAAATCTCCAGTTCTTTTTGGTTGTTGTGGTCATTTTATTTTATTTTATTTACACTTCCTGGGATACAGAGCTTGGCTACCCTAATAAACTTGGCTCACAGCTTTTCACTATCATAGAGCTTTATCACACTAGCAAATATCCTGCGGAAAAATGGGATTTAAATGAGAGTTAAATTAAATTCGAATTTAAACAGAACCCACAAATTCAGGAGGTTTATCACACCAAATTGCTGCTAAAGTGAAATAACGCAAAGTTAAACCAAGTTAAAGTTAAAGCGGAGAAAAGCGCCACCTTTTTATTTTCGGAATTTCCCAAAAGTAAAAAGCTGCTGTTTTCCTCCGGCTTAACTTTGGTTTAACTTCACGTTATTTCACGTTAACAGTGACGTGGTGTGATAAACTTTGGGCATTTCCAGGTTTTCTCTAACTTAATTCTTATTTAAGTCCCATTTTCCCACAGGATCTCGCTAGTGTGATAAACTCCATAGTGTTTGTTCATATTGAATAGATCCTGAGGCAAGAGCTAACCACTTTTGGGTGGTAGAACTGGGCAGAGTCACAGATGGGATATAGATATTTCATCATCATCATCATCATCATCTGGTGAAGTGTAAGGAAGTGATATGCTACACTGTAATCAAATAAACCCAATTGTTACAAGACAGGAAAATAAGTACACGAAAGAAAAAAGTGCATAGAAAAGGAAGTAAATGGGTCATCAGCTAACTTCATTTTCTATTCCAAGCAATCCAAGAAAAGCAATTGGTCTGAATCCAGATAGAATCACATTGAATCAATGGCATCTTGGCAGATCAACACAAGTTCTATTCATTCAATGGGTTTACTTTAGTTGAAACTAAGAATAAGTAATCATGATAAAGTGATAATCCACAGATTGTTTCTCTATAGATCAAGCAGGCCATATGTGATTTTCAGAATATATCTTTAACTGAATCCATTTCTTAGCTACCTTCATAACCAGTCTTTCAAAACTGTTACAGCATAAAAACAGTACAGTTCAACAAGCATTAACATCATATTAATTCTAAATGAGTGTAATTAAAACCAGGTATGGTAAAATATAATTTCAAAGTGTCAGCAGTAAATAGGATTGCCAAGTGTCAGGGTACCTCCTGGAGTTTCATGTAGTTGTTAAGCCTCTCTGACTTTCTAAGTAGACAGATACATTTCAAGGAGTGCAACACTGGATGAGGAAAAAGTTTGATTTTACCAAAATTTTCTCCTCATTGCCTATTTCCAGTATCCACTGACCTGGAGACACAACTTTCTCCTTCTTATCCCTAGCTGATTTGTCTCCTTCTCCTCCTGCTCCTCCTGCTTATTTGAATATTTTTCAGAGCATGGTGGCAGAAACTGAAAATGAGATTTCATGTGCAATGTTGTACAGTTGAGGAGCAACTCTCATCTTAACATAAATGGTCAACTTTATTAAGTTTTTACTGAGCCATTGTTGGACCTACTGTCCTTTCCTTACCTAACAGTCATGACTCTCCCTTGTTCAGCTTTCTGCAACTGCTGGTTTTACTGCTATACTCCACATATGTTGTCACAAATGGTAATACTGGAATGATACTGGAATGATAGCAGAGTGAGTGAAGAATGGCTCTAAGACAGAGGAAGATGCTATGATATGCAATTTGCAGACATTGCAGACTGCATTTGATCGAGAAACAGAAAGTGTAAATCCTATAATATGAAGGAGAATATGATCAGATGTAACATCTTCTCTTTCAAAAGGAAATGAGCGAACTACATTAGCATAAAAAATTGTAATAATGCATTAACTGGCTCATTACTTGCTAGCTTTTCTAGTTACCCTGCCAGTGCAATTTTATAGAACGTATCTTTGCATGGCCAAGTTTTCTAATTCACCAGCTGCATTAATATGCCTGGGATTCTTACATATTGGGAATATAATTTTACCCTTTAATAGGTTTGTCAGTAATAAAGTGTCAAATGAGGACCAAGAAAAGCTTTATTTATAGCTAAATGCAGAGCCAGGAATGTTAAATTTCAGAGGAATTAGTATAATGACATGCTGAAGCTGCTCATAACTGAAAAGTGCTAGGATGATGCTCTGAGTTCCAGAGCATCATACTACTGCATCCATCAGTGTATCACTCAAACACATCCTACTGTATCATCTTATCAGTTATCAATGGCTCCAGCTTACCTGTATATTAATTGGTCTGAATCCAGATAGAGTCACAATGAATCAATGGGATCTTGCCAGAAGAACACAAGTTCTATTGATTCAATGGGTTTACTCCAGTTGAAACTAAAGACTGGATTCAAGTAATTCTTCTTTAAAAAAAAAAAAACCTTCTAGGATGTGAAAATAAGAACCTCTTGCAATTTTGGTTGCAATCAATTACCTGCACAAGTAATCCTCATTTAACCTAGTGGGATTTATTTCTTTATCAAATTGCATAGGATCACTTCATGATAAGCAGCTAGAAAAATTATTAGAGATAAAGGTTCAGACATTAATGAAATCAAAGTCATAGGTTGGCCAGTATGGCCTACTGGCATGTACATATCATGATAGGTTCTTTAATTAAATTCTAGTGTATGAGGTGTTTTACAAGAATCGCAAGGATTCTGTTTTTCAGGAGCATTACCGATCAGTACTATCAGTCAGAAAACAGTTTGTGCATGCTTTCATGGGGAAGCAGATCTGGTATGCTGATGTAAGCAGAGTGATACGATTCAGAATGCACTGACCAGGTACATGACAGATGGAGATTCAGTACATTCTATCCTTCCAAAGCTATGGATTAACAGTAGTACTGCATCTTTTGAAGAGCTATTTCACTTGGCAGTTTAGCAACCTTAAAATAGCCTGAGTTTTAACTCCTGCTTTCCATCAAGAATCAGTGCATTGAATCCAGCTGAATCTAGGCATTGTATAGATATCAGTTCATACACAAGTGTCCTGGTCTATGGCTAGGTAAACTCAAGTAACTTGATAGAAGATAGCTAAGTCTCATTAACATCAAACAACAATCTTGACAACACAGACAAAAATAACTGAGACAACACTGTGAAAAGGTTTGAGTACTGGATAGACAAACCAAGAATCCTGTGAATCTGCTCTTGAAAGTAGAACCACAGAACCAGAGTTGGAAGAAACCACAAGGGCCATCCAATTTACCCCCCAGCCATTCAGGAAGACACAATCAAAGCACTGTCTAAGTAGCTATCTAAATGGCTAATCTTATTTGGGGGATAGGGTCTGAAGGTCTTTCTCTGTGGTGCCACTTTCTTTAGTTTTGTGGTTCAGCTTGCCTAGCAGCTGGACATTGATCAAGTTGACCAGCAGATGAGTGAAACCTTCAAGGCCAATTTAACCATAAGACAAAAGTTGGCAATGTACAAATGGCCCTTCAAGCCAATTTCAAATTCTTTTTGTAAGTAGTAAACTTTGGTCTCTGCAAGAGAATCTCAGCTTTCTCCAGCAGCCTACTGGGTGGAAGTGAAAGAATAATGAGAAGGCAATGAAAGAAAAGAACCAGTGTTATAACTCTCCCCAACCTATATGGGTCTCAACATAGATTATTTATAAGAGAGTGATTCACATCAACAATAATAGAAAGGAAAACAAAGGCCTGTTACAGACTGCCAAAATAAAGCTGCTTCGGGTCTCTTTGGAAATATGCTATTTAAATGATGCTTGGGTCCTAAGAGTCCGGAGGTTGCGCCAAAGCCACACTCCATTCCTAAGCACTGGAGTGCAGCTTTGGTGCAGCTTCCGGATTCTTAGGATGCATGCATCATTTAAACAGCATACCTCCAAAGAGACCCGAAGCAGCTTTATTTTGGCAGTCTGTAACAGGCCAAAGATTTTTCACCTGCATGTCTGCAGACCATTTATTTTGGTTTTCAATTTGAAGGCCTTGGAAAGGTTGCTTTTTAAAGTACAAATCTCAGAATATCCTGGACAAGTTCAGAACAAGTAGCCATGGTGGCTATGGGATTCTGTGAGTTATTGATGGTGGGAGCACACTTCCAATCTCTGCAAATGCAGTATAATCAGTCAAACTACATTCACTATTTAAAATCCTGTTGTCTGTGTAACCCTTATGAGTATTGGTTTGGCCCAGTGGGTGAGGAAACCCTAAGGAAGGGGCTGTACTTGCTGATTTGGTTCACAAGGAGAGAAAGATAGTGTGAGCTAGAAGGGCACTGAAGTTTCCAGAGCTAAGGAATAGGGCCTTTTCATTTTGAATAAGGTAGTGGGATTTCCAGTTGAGCATTTAGGAAAACCAGTGTGGTGTAGTGATTTGAACATTGGACTATGACTATGGAGACCAGGGTTCAATTCTGTGCTTAGCCATAGAAACTCACTGGGTGACTTTGGGGGAATCATGCTCTCAGCCCCAGAAAACCCTGTCATAGGGTTGCTTTATGGTTGTCATAAGTCAGAAATTACTTGAAGGGTCATAACAACACAACATTTAGAAGGGAACAAAAGAGTAAATTATTTTAGTGTAATTTCTGCATTGCATTTGCCCTCTATGCTTGTCTCTCCATATTCACTAGGGTTAGGGGCACAAGACCCCCGTGAATATGGAAAAATGGCAAATAACAAAAACACCATGTTTTTACCTGAGAGAACACCTCTCTACAAATCTCTAGGTCCTCCAGTGCAACTCTGTGGTCAACGTCCAATAGACACTGACCATAGAACTGCACTGTAGGAGTGTCCAAATGCCTGGTAGAGTATTCTCTCTAGGAATCTCTAGGTCTTTCAGTGCAACCTTTAGTTAAAGTTGACCATAGAGTTGCACTGGAGGACCTAGATATTCCTAGAGAGAACATATTAATCAAATCAGTGAATAATCAAATCCGCAAATATCAAAGCTGCAAATATGGAGGGATGAGTGTTTTGGTTTTTTGGGTTTTTTTTAATGTAGGACTTTAAGGTTGCACCAATAGTTTCAGAAATATTGAGGAACAGAGACAGAAGAGTCTTGCAATCAAGTACTACACTGATACCTTATAGGATTCATGGATTGTTTGTGACAATGCATATACAGTGCGCCCGCGCCATACGCGGGTGCGCCATACGCGGACTTGAGCGTATGTGCTGAAGCCGCGGCGCGCGGGCGGGGCGGAAGGGGCGGTGCGTCCCATTCAATTGAATGGGTGCGTGCGCCTGCGCCGCTGCACACAAGCCCCATTGTTTCCAATGGGGCTTGTCAGGGATGATGGGAGTTGTAGCTCTTCACCTCTGGCCTGGAACTCACCACCTGGTTGTGCACCGCGCTGACCAGTTTTGGCCAGTGGTTATAGCTTAGCAAGAGTTACAGAGAATAGGCTGAAGACCCTGACAAATTCTCCAAGCCTTCTCACTCTTGCTTCCACAGAAGTCTTCACCCTTCTTCAGGATCCTGCTGGTTCTTGTAGCTTCACCCAAGACACCAGACAACTCAGTAGTCTTATATAAAAGATCTACTTTATTCTACTATATACAGCTCCAAACTATCCAACACAACAATACACTACTCCTCACTCTACTACTACTACAACCCACAAAATACATTGGGATCTATAATCATTATTATAGTCAATGCATGACACCACCTACTGTTGTCTGTTTCCACCCAGTAGGTGTGTACATCATTCTCATTGGTCCTCTTGGTTCATCCTACAAATTAGTGATTTCATCATCTCAGCCTTGACCACTTAACAATTGTCAGGTGTGTCCAATTATCTACTTTGCATCTCTGTCCTTGGCACTCAGGACTTGTTAATTGTATTATCATTTACACCTGTGTGGTTCTCAATTGGCTTCTGCTGAGTCACCCTGACTCTCACATACATGTTTTATTTCTTTTACTGTATATCCCATGTTGCTTTTTTCCTTGACAGCTCGAGCATAGGGGGAATTCGCCTTATGCGGCGGGATCCGGAACGGATCCCCCGCGTAAGGCGAGGACGCACTGTATGTGAAATTGAAGGTGTAATTTGTATTGTTGTTATACACACACACACACACACACACACACACACAGAGATTCAAACTGCAATTTTGTTTACAATATTCAACTATAATTGGTTCTATAGAACCTAGAAAGAGATACATCTATACAAGAGCTATCCAGCACTTAGTTAAATCTGTCTCCTTATGAGAGCAATAAAACTGATGATAATGAAGATAAAAGGAGGAAGAGGAGGAATCCCTTCTTGCCAACTAAGAATTTTCCTTTTTGTTGGCTGAATCCATAAACCTGGAAGAAAGCTGGGATCAAAAAAGAACATTTTCTTTTCATTTTGCTTTTATTGCTTTGAATGCACACTGAATAACAGGCTTCCATAATGTTTCTTGCCAGCTGTATTCTCCAGTTTATCTCCTGAGTAGTTGACTGTGGGCTGATCATTACATGCTGCAGAGCAAACAAATCAATAAGTCCTTTTCTGCAGTAGTGGATGGTGGAGCCATTTCAACACTGCTCCTGTGTCTATGTGCTGTCAACCCCAGAAATTAATTCCCAAGCAGAACAACATTATTTGATAAATAGTGACTGAATGAATCATCATTAGCAAAGCTAAGTTTTTTTTAATATTATGGAAAATATTTTATTTTTAAAATGTATTTATAAAAATACACCTCTACAAGCTCAGCCTCAGCATAATAGTGAGGTGAACAGTGGAGATGGCATATTTGCTGTATGGAAGTGATACCGCTGTGGTTCTACACGGCATCTTCAATGCTTCTGTCCAGCCTTGCAGAGACACGGTGGTGCACAGAAGAAGAAGAAGCAGGGAGTCAAGTCGCAGATTGTTTCGGCTGCATTTTGTTCAAGCCAGGAAGAAAGGAACTGGTTGATGGATTCTGGTTGCACATGCCACATTGCGAACCAAAGACACTTTTTTAAGTTTTTGGAGCCAGCAAGTATGGATCATGTTAGGTTTCTGTTGAGGGAATGGGAGAATGCTATGTTCCCTGTTTATCTACAACACTGAAAATTGTATTTTATGATTTGGATTTCCGTTTAACTTTTTAATTCCTTTATCTCTTGTGATGACAGATTTTTTATTAGAATTCCACTTTTATTTTTATTGACCTTACAGCCTGCTATTTGTCCAAACTCGTCCAGTATTTCTTGTAACTTGTTTATGTATAGATATGGGTTTGCTGGAAAGACTACCAAGTCATCTGCGAAGGCACGAAGTTTATATACTTGATTATTGATCTTAATTCCCTGAGTTGTTGTATCACTTCTGATTTTCCTATTCAAAACTTCCATTACCTTTAGAAATAACAGCAGGGACAGAGGGCATCCTTGCCATGTACCTCTGTTAATGTTACATGATCTTGTTCTTTCCCTGTTTACAATTATTTGGGAATTTTGGTTATTGTAGATCATGTTGCTCCAATTCATGTAAGTCCCCTGGATCCGACTTTCTTTTAATACCTCTTTCATAAAGTCCCATTTTACCTTATCAAAGGCCTTTTCGAGGTCATAAAAGGCCATGCTTACTTTCCTATCAGTGTTTTTGTCACAGAAGTCCAATATTCCCAAAACCGTTCTGATATTATTTTTCAAATATCTACCTGGTAAAAAACCTGTTTGGTCTTCGTCTATCCATGTGGTCAATATTCTTTTTAGGCAGCCTGCCAGAATTGGGGCAAAAATTTTATAATCCTGATTGAGAAGGGCAATGGGACGGTAGCTGTTCAATAACAAGGGATCTTTACCTTCTTTTAAAATTAATGTAGTTAATGATTTTTCCCAAGTTGCAGGGTATCTACCCAAGTCAATTTCCTGAAATGTTTTATATAACGGGATTAATAAGATTTCTTTAAAATTTTTGTAATATTTTGCTGTCAGGCCATCTGGCCCCGGGGCTTTATTATCCTTTAAATTATTTATTGCTTTGTCAATTTCTTCTATAGTAATTTTAGCATTTAATTCTTGTAAAGATTTTGCCGAAATTTGAGGGATCCGTTCTTTTTTCAAATATTCCTGAATAACATGTTGACGTTTTAAATTTTGTTTCTGCCTGAAATTGGTTCTCAAAATAATCTGCAGCGATATCTTTTAGTTCTTTTGCTGTGTATATTCTTTCCCATTAGCTTTTAGTTTGGCTATCAGATTTCTTTCTTTATCTTCTTTTAGTTTCCTAGCCAGCCATTTCCCCATTTTATTTGCATTCTCAAAGTGGTAATGTTTTATATATTTAATTTTATTTAACATTTCATTCATGGAGTTTTGGTTTATTTTATATCTTAACTTTTGCCATTCTTGTTTTATTTTTTCATTTTGGGGGAATCTCTTCATTTCTTATTCTTTTTGTATAAGCTTTCCAGTAAGATTTTTCTCTATTTTCTCCCTTTCCTTCTTTTTCCAAATTTCTTGTTGGATGAGAAGGCCCCTTGCCACTGCTTTCCCTGCATCCCATATTGTACGCATTTCCAGATTATCTGACGTTTTCCTGAAAATAAAATTTTAACTGTTGTTTTACTTTGAGCACTACTGTACTTCTTAATCCGATAATAAATACTCTTTTAATTTCCATGAGTATTCTCTTCTAATTTGTGTAAATGTTAGCTCCACTGGGCAGTGGTCAGATAGCAACCTAGGCAAAATTTCTATTTTTTGGACTTCTTTACACAATAATTTAGATATTAATACAAGGTCAATCCTTGACCAGGATTTATATCTGTCCGAGAAGAAAGTGAAATTGATATTGTTTGGGTGGGTTATCCGCCAAATAATCTCCATATTTAGATCCTGTATCAGGTCGAATGCACTTTGGGGGAGTTTCCCTTGATATTTTTTTTTTCTTATGTGAAGATCTATCTATAAGTGGGTTTTGTATCCTACACAAATTTGATAAGGATTCCCTCCACCCAATCATCTAAATAATTGACAAAAAATGTTGAAGCATGTCAGCCCCAGGACAGAATCCTGCAGCATTCCACTTGATACTTCCTTTCAAACTGAAGCACAGCCACTGATCACACCTCTTTGTACATGGTTTTACAACCAATTATAGATCCATCTGATGTTTTCATCTATTCCACATTTAATCAGTTTACTAATTAAAATGTCAGTTTAATAATGAAAATGTTATCAAATTCTTTGCTGAAATTTAGATAAATGACATCCATAGCATTCTCACTATCTACAAAAATAGTGACCCGATTCAAAATATTTACATGTGTGCGTGTGTGCGTGTGTGTGTGTATATATATATGTGTGTGTGTGTGTGTGTGTGTGTGTGTGTGTGGTTAGTTTGGCAGGATTTGTTTTTGACAAACCCATGTGGGCTCACTCTGAGTGATTCCCTTCCCTTCCCTTCCTAAATATCTTTCTCTTCAATGAAGATGGTCATTTGTGGACTATTACAAACAGAAGCTTCTATACTGGCTGACAGGCATGTCCTCTTTGACAATTATTTCTTAATGCAGAGAATACTTGGGCATCCTGCTTCATTTGCCAGAGCTGGGATGCCATACAGCCTACTGGCTGACTTTAGTCCAATTTTTACTGCTCAGGCTAACTTACTGAGAGTAGTTTTAAAACTAAACTCTGACAAAGAAGCTCCTTTTTACAATGTATTTTTATCCCCCCTCCCATTTTCCCCTTATCACTCAAGCTGGAAATTTTGTTAGCAACACCAGTACTGGGAGAATGGTAAAGAGAATACTTGGAGAAACAAAGGAGACTATCACATGGGGGGGGGGGAATCAGGGATTCAAAGGGCATTTTCCTGGCAAAGTCATACGATCACGGTGAAGATTTTCAGACGACATCGTGACCAGAGAGGACTTGCCATCGTTATGTTGACCAGAGAGGACTTATCAGAAATGCTCCAGCACAGGACTACCTTGTGAATGGTTTGTCGCTGGAACATTCCTGGTTCTTCCTGGGATAAGTCCCTTTTACTCCCAGCTCATCCCCCCCCCCCAGGTGTAGTCTCCAAAGACTTTCAGTGCTGGGTTTCCACAGCATGTCTGCAATAAAGAATGCAATAAAGTTCAAGCTGGGAAACAATGGCCCGTCCCGCAGGGGCGTAAAGTACGTCCCCAGGACGTACTAGGGTTAGGAAAGGCGTGCATTACACACGCCCCTAACCCTAGTAGGTCCTGGGGATTACAAAATGGCAGTGCTCGTTCTACACGGGCACTGCCATCTTGACGTCGCAGCGCATAGCGTCCGCACATCCTGCAATGGAAGTGACTTTGCGAGTGCGCCATTGGCCACTTGCGGCGCCATTCTGTGGCGCAAAAAGAAGCCACTTTTTGCAGTTTCTTTTTGTTGCATCCGGGAACCACGCAGTTTGACCGCTGCGGTTCCCGGATGCAGCAACTGGCAGCGCCACAGAGCGCCCATTTTGGGCGCTCTGTACGCGCCATGAGATCTGCTCCAAGCCCATCCTACTGTAGTTGTAGTGTGCTTGTCTACAACAAACAAGGTAAACAGAAGCTGCTTCTTGAATTCTTTACTGAGCATCAAAACAGAAAGGGAGGTGGAACAGTACATAAGCCTGACTCACATGTTCCCACCGCATGTTAAAGAAATCAGAAGACATGTGCAAGTCAGGGGAAGATAAAATAATTCCTAGATGCACTTTGGAAGAAACTTTCAGGTGGTGTGGGAAGACTTTTGGCAAGGCATACCTGAACTGTTTGCTTTGTTTCACAAGAGCATATTGTTTTTTGGTGTTTGCTGAACATATTGAACTACTCATTTTTTGGGGGGGAGAGGGGATAGTGTAGGAAGCTATCCCTGTTCTTTCCATATTTTTTCTGCTTCTGGTACCAAATTTCCTCAGTAGGAAGTAATGACCTGGAAAATATCTGGTTTATTAATGTGGTTCCTCTATTTTCCTGAGCTATTTGGAGAACAAATTAATATTATGTTGTTGTTTTAAAAAATCAGCATAGACACTGTTTGAAGCTACTCTAAAACGAATGAAAAGTAAGATCTTGGAAGAAAAGAAAACTCCTAGATACTTAGATACTGGCACTGAACACAAAAAATCTCCATATTCCGAATGGACAGATCCCAATATATTTGTTTGCATAACTTTTAAATGTTTCATCCTGAATGAATTTGGTGTGTGTGGTCCTATCTGTTCAGAGAAGGAGCTCAGCAAGAACATGGCAAGAAGCCATTTCTAATGGTTACTTGAAGGGCACTAGGTTGAATTAGACTAAAACCCTTACAAGACTTTTTTAAACAACTTTGTGATTCCATCCTCTTTGTTAAGCATAAGTGCTGCCTCAGCAATAAAAGCTACTGGTTATGCCATCACTATTGGGGAACATTTTAAGGCCAGTATGGGCCACCTTCAGTGGACCTGGCAGCCAATTTCAGCTCCTGTGTTCTTCGGGAATCAAACTGATTAAGTGGTGGTGGGGGGGATCCTTCTCCTCCTCCTTCTCCTCCAAAACAAAACAAATGGAAGTACCAGAATCCACTTCAGTTTTACAAAATAGGTATTTGTGATGTTGAACTGATCCTAAAACCTATTTGAAGGTGAATTTTTAGAAAGACAGTTTAAGGATGATCTCAAGAAAACTGGTGTACAGTGCGCCCCGCGCCATATGCGGGCGCGCCATAACGCAGACTTGAATGTATGTGCTCATGCTGCGGCACGCGCGCGGGTGGAAAGGTGGCGCGTCCCATTCAATTGAATGGGCGCACGCGCCCGTGCGCCCTACGACACCGCGCACGAGCCCCATTGTTTCCAATAGGGCTCGAGCATAGGCGAATTCGCCTTACACGGTGGGATCCAGAACGAATCCCCGCGTAAGGGAGGACGCACTGTTAAAGGTTGCAAAATAAATAAATAAATAAATAAAGAATGAGGAGACTCTACTTTATTCAACTCAGGATCGGGTTGTGGCTAGGCATGCAAAATATTTTAATTTCATGTTGTGTCTTTTTCCCTATATTACTTATTTTCCCTAATTTATTTCATATTTATTTGTCAGAATGTGATGGAGTTGGGGAGTTGCCATTTTAATGCATTTGATTTCTGCTCCTTGATATCTGTTCTTCAGATGTTGGTAGGTTGATCCCCAGAGCTTTTTCAGATTACTGTGTATTTTGGTTTATGCCACTGTGTGATACATTTAACTATAATCCAGTGGGATTCAGTCATACCAAAATAAAACATCAGAGATTTATGCCTAAACCTAACTGTTCACACAAACTCTGAAATGCCTATCTCATGAGTATTGCACAGTTTACTTCGTCAAAAGATGCAGCCTATATCAAATAAAGAGAGGACTAAGGAGAATGAGTAACGTTTTCAGCTGTATAACAAGTCAGCACTGTAGTTCAAGAGGAAAATTCAAGAGAGAAAACGCTAAAAGAAAACACTAAATGATTCAAACAAATAACCCCAGAAATCTTTTCCCCATAAGTGGATTGCAAAAAGCTATTGAAACTTCTTCATTTATTTCATCTGAGACAAGTGAACAAATATTAAACAATAAATGTTTTCAAATAGCATACCTTTCCTACAATTGCTATTGTTTGTTATTTGTTAATTCAAGAGTTTGGAAATTGAACTACGCACCCAGAATGCCCCGCCAACATGGCCAGAGGGTTTGAAGATATACTCCAAACACTGGCATCACTAGGATTGGTGTCACCCGTGGGAGTAACTCATGGTGTCACACACACACCCTTGCCATTGACCTCCTTCCATACTACAACATACAAAAGCTTTAGTAATTTTTTTGAACTAATGCCATTCATAAATTGTACATCCCGTTGACTGAAGCCATGTATATAGTTGTGACATAAACAACTAGCAACATTGAAATTAAACCTTTAAATATAGTATTATACACACAGCCTAAATGTATTTTACATGTACATACTTTCATGTGGTAAAATGAAACATTTGGTAAGATGTGATTTTTTTAAAGAAATATATATATACTATATATATATATATATTATATATATTATATTATATATATATGCTGGGGCTCTCCTTTCTCCTCCCACTGAGTTTTGTCCCAGTCACTCCATCTCGTAAGCATTTTAAAGGGATGAAAGTGAATGCCACAGCTTGTTTTTTCCAAAGGCAGATGTTTGGGGACCAATGGTGTCCAGCCCACTTAAGGCTTCACCTGGTGCAGTCTGTACCTCTGTACCTCACTATGAGGTCCCTGAGTCCAAAAAGCAACATTTCTAAGCTCTATTTCTATCTCATCTTTCTACAAAATAGTCTTCATATGTATAAATATGCTGTAAACCTGAATAATCTACATCTTAATTCTACTTTGTTTATTTTTCTTGGCTCTTATGTAAATATGTGACAGTAAGAATAAACAATTAAGACTGTACTCCTGTGCCCCATTACCTAGGGGAAATTTACTCGGCTGTACTCCCATTACAGCAACATTTCTATGCAACATACTGAGTAGATCCATTAAACAATATGGACTAAATTTTGCAGATGTATCAGTGCAATGGTGTGCAGTGAAAGTCCAACAACATGAAAGTTTGTTTGTTTCTTAATCTTCCACCTTAAACAACAAATAAAGGAAATATGAAGGGGAAAGGGGGATGGGGTAATAAGAGAAAGACGGCCTGTTCTTCTTTTTCCATTCCTTGCCCTGTAGTAGTTTCTAGAAATTTGCACAGCTTCCAGGAAAGTGTACTTAGGTATTTTTTACAAGTATTCTTATCCATTTCATTTAGAAAGTTTATACTAGTGTACACTTTGAAACTCTTTTGAAGAGGGCCATTTCAGCAATAGCAATAGCAAGTACATTTCTATACCGCTTATCAGTGCACTTAAGCACTCCCTAAGCAGTAAGCTAATTGCCCCCCAACAAGCTGGGTACTAGTTTGAGAGACCTTGGAAGGATGCCAATCTCAGTCGACCCTGAGCCCTTGGCTGGTGTATTGAAGTCACAATCTTGTGATTTGTGAGTGAGTGGCTTCACTACAGGCATTTAACCATTACACCACCATTTACATGGGGGTATTCTCTGCAAAGTGTCTTTCTGGTTTGTATATTCTTATATTATTATTATATTATTATTATTATTATTATTATTATTATTTGTAGAGAATGCTATCATCGCCAAAACATCTAACTTAAGAATTCAACAAAATTCTCACCTGGACTTTCAGATCTTAGTATGACATTTAAAGTAACCTTCTGAGAAAGTTCAGTGGTTGATACATAGATTTTTTGGTTTGAAAAACAGGCTTGCTT
Source organism: Sceloporus undulatus (assembly GCF_019175285.1). Lineage (NCBI taxonomy): Eukaryota > Metazoa > Chordata > Lepidosauria > Squamata > Phrynosomatidae > Sceloporus > Sceloporus undulatus. Next base: position 198,074,306 of record NC_056525.1, on the reverse strand, counting down.
CTTGTTCTCCAAAACGTTTAAGTTGTAATTAAAATACACAAAGCCAGCCCTCCACTTTTGGTGGCCCATTATCTCGCGATTCCTGCATGCACAGACCTCTGTGAGATAACTGAACACATAGCTGAACTATTGACTTTTTCATAGTAAAATGTGGGGTGATTTAAAGGTTTAAAGGAAGTGTGCTTGGACTCTGTTTGACAGATTTGTATCGAGCTCCTAAGTATGAAAATCATTGCTGACCTTGAACCAGTAACTTCCTTTCAGACGACCTATCTCATCAGTCCTTGTAGTGAGATAAATGGACAGGAGAAATACTTCCCTTGAGGAAAATAAAAAGAATATTAAGATAATAAAAAAGAAATCATTGGAGAAATATTTTTACAACATTTTAAATAGTTTCTTGTATTTCCTCCAAATTTAGCACTTCATTTTTTTAACTTCCTCATTGAAACTGGAACTGGAAATGGTTTAATCTGAGGATGCAATCCTAATCATACAGTTTAAGTAATAAGCCCTATTGAATACAGTTCTTACTTCTGAGTAATATGAGTAAATTGCATTGTTAATTCTATTAGCCCTTATGAAATATCTTTCTATGCTCAAATATATAGCATTTTACTAATCAACTTGCATGGTGATATGGCTTTATAAGGTTCACAACTCAAAAAACTGACTTGATAACAATAACAAAACAATTTATTTAATGAAGTGTGCGCTGCTAACTATGTTTACTCTTATGAGTGACTAAAGGATGAGGCAGTGTTGTAACTATCTCAGACATCATGTGGGATGTCACAGCATCTTTGTATCCCAGCAGAGATGGCACAAAGAAGTGCACAAGTGAATTGACTATCAAAACATTTAAAATTTGCTTTTTAAACCGTTTTAAGATCACATATTAACTCTAATATCAAATTAAAATAAAATAACTTAGTTACAAATGCATGTCTATTCATTTTTCAAGGTCCTGGATGCTAAGGACATGGAAAGAAATCCATTTCAAGGCTCATCTGTTTTCAAGTTTTGGAGATGTATGGATAATAAAGTAACCAGGGTCTGCAAGCTTCAGGATGGTATGGCTTATAAGCCTGGTGCAAGCCAAGCCACTGGTTACAGGATGGGCAAGTAAGAACTCTGCAAGAAATAATAGTGTCTGAGTGGGAATACAAACCAGAACCAACACCCTCCCTACAATTTTACAATCCATGCATGAAATCAGAAGGATAGAAGAGGAAAAAGAAAAGGAATTACTAAATCAAGAGGAAAACATAGAAATGCCATTGCCTGTTGATGTAAAAAAAACTCTCAATAGATCAAGATGCGAAGAGATTTTACATATATTTCTTTTTTAAAAAATAAAATAAAATAAATTGGAGCTCTCTGGTATATATGATGAGATCAGAACATGACTGAACGATGAAGGACTGGAAAAGGTAAAGACACTGTAGCTCATAGGAGGCTACTGCCAACATCTTGATATAAAATTGCCTCTCACACTTCTTTAATGGTCCCCTTAGGTGTTTTTTTTTAAACCTCACAAAACATCTTTGGGGCTTCTAGGAGCTCTTGGCCCTTGGGGCACTGCATGGGGACTTTGCTTACCTTGCTGTAGATATTGACGACGAGCAAGAATGAAAGAGTAAAGATTAATGGGAGATCAAGGAAGATAAACTGTAACTAGATCACCATGATCCAAAGGTAGATGTCTTATTTTGCCTTCAGAGCTGTATATTTTCCTCCGATTTCCACCCTTTACTTTATAGAATTAAAAACCCCATTCGGCACAAGTGCTTATTTACCAGCGAAGCTGATCTGATGTTTCACCTCCTTTGTTCTCCATTGTACTCAAATACCTTCTGTCTTTCACCTCATGATCCTATATGTATGCATAGTACCCCTATTAAAACCAGTAGTATTTAGGGTGGCTGCACTTTCCAGTTCTGTCTTAGCCTGGATCTTTGGATTCATTTGACCTACCTTTCCAAGGAGGGGAGAAAATGTTTTTCCATTTCCTGAGTTATAGCTGTCTTCCAGTTACTCACTTTCTCACAATTGGGCCATGAAGAAAAATTCCGAAGTGAAAAATAAAAACTTTCAAGGCAGTTCCAGATTGGATTCCACTGACCCTCATTAAATGAAATGATGACTGGCCTGACCCTTCAGACTAAATAGTCTTATGAAGTCATAGTCATTACAGAAATAATATTACCAGGGGATACAGCGTTATTAATATGGCTATGAGTCATTGGCCATTATATTAATTTCACAGGCTGGGAAATCAAAATGAAATAAAGCAAATAAGCAGTTTGAGTAATTACAGAATGTTCTTTGAGGTTTTAAAATCAATATATTGACACCAGTGTTCCATTCTTGGTGGTATTAAGAAATGCAGTGGTCTGTGAAAACTTACGTTTATGCAAAAAGTAGTTGCCAATGGAGATTGAGTGTGTTTATTTCAGGTTTATGCTTTATTCTTTCTGATTTCAATATATTGAACTCCAAGACAGCAATTCATGCATTTTCCTGAAAATATTGTTAAAGGTTACTTGTTCAAAGGTGTTCATGTCCTCTCTCTTCTCTGCAGATTTTATGAAAGAAGCACATGTATACTATAATTTAAAGTAATCTATGTATTGTTTGGTCTGTTATATTATACAATCCTCATACTTAAGCACAGTCAACAAACTTGATCTAATAGGACCAAATCTACTTTGGTAGTCTCTCTGAATACACACTTGGATTGACTATATTTTTGCTCCAGAATGCACTTGTGAACTAATTTTGACCAAATTTGGACAATATACTTTCATTGGACAGGCCAGTCATTTCCCTGTAACTGCCAGGGTCAAATTGGTTTTTTTAACATGTGATTTCTTGATATTTTTTAACAGGAGGTAGCTTGCTGAGTTTTGAATTCGTGTGTTTTTGGCAATTCCTAATGCGGGCTCCATAGCTAAGCCAGAGGCTGGTTCCAACAACTCAGTAGTTTAACTGTAACTTATTTGTTATGGAGTTCCTAACAAAAAGTTCTCATTCTTCTGTCTGTCAGTCTGAATTATGTTACAGTATTCTTTTATTTTCCCCTGCCATTAAAACTTAGGAAGGTTTGTGTTGCAGTCTCTTTCCCTCTGAGCAGGCGAGTAGTAGAGAAGTAATCTGCTCTCCCAGTATTTATAGCTCCTCTGCCTCTTTCTCTAGCAGATTTCCCAGCACTCCTCCCAGTAAGGAACCAGCCATGTCCTTCTCTAGAGGGGCGGGGAGACTCTGTCTACTGACGAACTTTATATGCAGCAAGCCATGGTGGTGAGAAAGCTTCTGTGAGCTTTCCCTTTTGCTTACACTCTTTCCTCTTCTTTCTGGTCTATGGGAGCTTGCCATTTCCGAAAAAAATGCATTTAAAAGCACCTTTTGGCAAGGCTGTTTCTTTTTCTTCAGCTTCAAATGGAGGAGGGAGCTCTCAGATGGTCTCAAGGGAAACTCTCTGATCATGTTCCATCTGCATCTCCCTGCCTTGCAGTCAGTGGCATCACGTAGTTTGTAGAGGCAGTGTGGCCCCACACAGTCTGAGACTGAGACTAATATTAGTGTAGATAGCCATGAAAAGTATGGTATGAATGAAGACTGTTACTTGCTTATGGTAGTATCATGTAATAATCTATAAAAATACATTGTGGTATTAAAACATGTTATGTTCCCACGACATTTGACAGCTATACTGTAATTAGATAGACTCATGACTTGATATACAGAGATGAAAGGTATTCTTCCCATTACTATTCCATCATATGCTGGTTTGAGCTAAGCAGAGAGGCTCCCCAAAGGAAAGAAATGAGGCCTGCTCCTTAATGATAAAGTAAAATGCACTGTGTGCAAGTAAAATTGGTGATATTTTTATTGTTTTGCCAGGAATCATGATAGCTGAACTCACTCACCCTTGAAGCAATGGTTAGGTGCTGGCTTTTATTCCGTGTGGCAGTGAATCCCCTGCAAGTTGTAGCATAAACTTTAAAGAGAACAGCCTGTGTGGTGCTAAAAAGCCAAATCCCCACAACAGTTTCAGTACTGTGACACAGGCTTCTTTAAATGTCAGACTAAACACTGAAGTGATTCACTGCCCTAACATGCCAGCCACATTGTTAAAGATTTTCCACCAGCTGTAAGATACCATTGGTGGGAGCTGCAAATCATTTTTTCCTCCCGCTTCTTTCCCCCCTATAGTTTTGTCACTGTGATCTGGATAAAGAAACCACTTCATTGTAGTTTTCTTAGCCTAATAAAGCACATTAATGTTTTTCAAAGAAACAAAAAATATATAATTAAATTCAGAAAATCCAGAACAAAGGAGAGAGAATGAATTTAGAAGATTACAAGGAGGGACAACTAGAAATCTAGGATTGCCTTGACAACAAGGTGACACAATTGAGGAACAACAGAGTGAGCTGCAAACCTGATAAGAAAAAAGGCAACAAAATATAGCAAATTTATACCTAAAAATGCTCACAGAATGAAATTAGGGAGTATAGATAGGACGAGAAATTCATAATCTTTATTTGTCTTTTTCTTATTGCCTTGCCACTTTATCAAGATTGTCATCTTTACAATGAAGCACATCATCTTGATATGTGAGAGAGAAAGTCCTCAGTTTAGTTATTTGGGGTTCTAGTATGAATCCACAACCTGATTTTAGTTACATGCATCTTTAACTAATAGTACCATGAATGCCATAAACAGGCATTACCTTCAGGCCATGAGACTTTCAATGATCTTCTCTGCCACTGTACATTTTATTTGGGTTTAGTAAAGTTTTAGTCAACAAATTTGAAAAGTGTAGGCACATGTTACTTCAGCTCCCTTCAGTGTAGCTAATGACAGTAGTGACAATATGAAATAGATTGCCCTTTCCAATATTTTCCCCTCCAAGCTCTCAGAAGACATTGTCTTTAAATTAAAGTTCTGCAGACTTTCTATACGATTGTGGAGTCTTTTGACAGGGTAGCTAGCAATCCTGCTATGACTATGAAATTTCATAAAACAAAGCAGTGAAATGAATTAAGACTGCAATTCTACTTATGTGTGGAGTGAGTTGCATTGTACACAGTGGGATCTCTCTGTAATCCCACTAAAATCCATCTGTTCTTTGCCAGTGCCTCAGTGGGAATATAAGCCATCAATAAGAGTTTAATTCTAAATAGGCATGCATGGGATTACATTGTTAGCCAATTAATTGTATGATTTCGGGCACAATTTATACTGCAGATTCATCCAATGGTTATTGGTCTACATGGAATCTTCCATTACCACAAGCAGAATGCAAAATGTATCCCCATCATGCTAAATGCTAGCCCAATAGGACCCTTCTTCTTTTGTATAAGAATTGCAATGAAAAGCCACTTAAGTTGGCACTTCTATGTCCCTACTGTGGACACCATTATTAGAATTACTCTTCACATGTAGGCTAGCATTAGGGCTCCTGTTTTTCCCAGACACTCTAGAGGTGGGAGAAATGCCAACAATGGGCTGACGCCAAGGAGTCATGGACTCTAGTAGTCCTGCGTGCTAATCTCTCTTGCCTTGGAAATCCACCATCCATCACTCACATGACACCCCAGTGTTACCACCTTGGAAAAGTGACTTCAAAGGGATCCAAACCCCACTTCAAAAGGGCACCCACTGTTTGGCTTTTTCTATACCCTCCAATTTTGCCCCAGATTGAAATTCTCTATATTATTGGTTCACTTTCCTTTCTTTCTTCTCGCTTAGTCTCGTAATAGTGTAAACCCCTTTCTCACTTGTCAACCTTCATTATCTTGGCGTGATTGACCTATAACAAGCGAGCAAATATCTTTCAGGTGTAGTGTTTCGTTCAGTTTTGGCCCTACTCTGTTCCAATGTAACACCTTTGAATGTTAGTCCTTGTGAGTGTGTGTGGTGCGTGGTGTGTGTGGGTTGTTGATTTCCCCCTTTAAAATAAAACTGATTACTTGTTAGACTCCGCCTCTTAGGACTCTTAGTGTCTCTAGACTCGGAAAAAGAGGTTTGTGCCCAAGGCTAACATAACCCAGCTTACAATGCATTGCTGCCTTGAGCAAACTTCATTTGTAACGTCCCCAAACCTACATTGTATCTGAGGTTGTTCTTTTTGAACAGGATACATCCAAGATTTACATCACAAACTTCACTGCCCATCTTGTATAGTTGTTTCAATAGCTATCGGTTTAAAGTCCAGTATTGAGAAGCTGTCGATTACACACTTTATCCATGGCAGTTTATTAATACACATTAAGCAAGCTATACCAAGCTTATTTGATGGCATCAGTATTGGCTTTATACGAAAGCTGTATGACTGGATGGAGCTACGGAGAGGGGAAAGAGGCATTGTCTTCAGTTTACTTTTCATTTCCCAAATTTCTAGTATTGCAGTTAAAATTGTTATATTAGATCTCTAATATTCTGTTATTTACATTCCCATAGTAATGTTATCTGCTTCTTTTCTTGGATGCTAACTATAATTGTCAATGCTCTGCTGTGTTTTAATTTAATGTAATGTTAGAAATTTGGGATTATAAGAAAAAAAATCATTAGAGGGTAGAATTTTTTATTGGGGAGCAATGCCCATCCTCCCCTCACTAGCAACAATCTGACTTGGTATGGGGATGTATTCTCATGCCTTATCACTGGACATGCTGGCATGGTGCTCATCTAATTCTTGTTTGCACACATTGATTGTATGTTTTCTCGGTTCACAAAAGAAAGTTCCAGACTGTTGTCTAGAGACAGAGCACCAGCTGGCCATCCTAGCATAGTTTCTACCCCAACAGGCACTAGCCAGATCTATAAGTCTGTTCCCACCCACCCCAGAGAAAAAAAATATTTCTTTAAAAACTGTTTTTAACTGTTCAGATTTGGCTGTTAACTTTGTTACCTTTTTCCCTTGCAATATTTTCTAGAACAGTAAGTTAATTAAAGTTAAAACTTAAGATAAGGTAAGGATAATGGAAATTATAATGGAATGACCGTGTACTTGAAAAAAGGGAGCTTTTTTTGTTTTGTTCTATACCAATAGGGGACAGTCCATGATGTCAGCATAAGGAAAGGCCTGCCAGAGTATGCTTCATTATTACCCATAGTCCAATGCCTGAGATCTCGTCCCCTGGCCCCTCTTTCAAGTTTTTGTGATCTGGGATAGCCCCATATTCCTGGTATCTACCTCTGCCAGAAATGCTACCTAGCCTCTTGTGGGGCAGGCTGAGAAAGGGAGCTGGTACCTTCTCAGTGGTCATGTCCCTGTTCCCTGTGACTGGCTGCAAGGGCTTTTTTTGCTTCTGCAAGACTACTTCATTCTGCCTTTTATGGTTTTACTGCAGACTGCAGTATAAGCATCCAGGCTTTTTATTTATTTATTTATTTATATATCTGTTCATTTGTTATTTGCAGTGAAGGCGTGAATTCCTAAGACTTGCTTCTACTCAATGCTCTGTCTTTTTTGGGGTGCTGGGGTGGGGGGACTCTGACTCTGCATTCCATCTCACATCTAAGTAAAACAAAACCAACAACAGGGGAATTGGAGGGGAGAAGAGATTTTTGCCACCTAAGGCACAAAGTTGATTAAGGAAAAAATTAACAATTAGAGGCAGCAAAAGAAATTTAAGCTAGGCTATTCAATAAAACAAAAACACGCAATTTTTAAGGACTCAGCAAGCTTGTACTCAAATGAAAATCACCAAAACTGCCCACCCTTCATAATCTGCTTTCTCGTTGTTAACTGCTTTCAAGTTCACGTTGAACTTACAGAGAATCTATGAAATGACGAGACTGTCCAAGTCACCACCTATTCATCATTCAGCCCTGCTCAGTGACTTGCAGACTCAGGGTCATGGCTTCCTTGATCACAGTCAGTTCTTCTGGCAGTGTGTTGTCTCTCTGTTTTTCATACCTGCTTTCTACCTTACCAAGCATGTATTGTCTTTCCTAGGCTTGCATTCCCACTACAAATAAATCATTTTTTTGAGGTTTGCATACTGGATTGAAGTGATTTAGCGCTGAAACAGGCCGAACCTCACACTATTCAAGCCCAACCATTGAGACTACCTTCTGTGCAATCTAACCCACTTCACATTCAGCAAATGTGAATCAATTTCAACCATGTAGTCGCCTCACAAGCAGTGACCATGCCTAAGAGACAACCGAAATCAATAAGACAGTGGCATTTGCACTTGCACTGAACTGATTCAGTTTCCAAGAAGAGCAGGGGAATGCAGCAGAATCCAGAAGAAACTGGTGTTGAAATGGGTTTCAGCGCTGCACCCCCCTGCAAAGCAAAACCTTCACCAGAAACTCAGCTTGCCAAGTGCAAAGCAGAGGCCATATTAAACCAGTTTCCAGATTGGTTTTGAAAAACTGTTTGTATTATGTTAGTGGGAGATGACGGCCGATTAGTAGTGTCCTGTCTTCTCCTGACTACTGTTCCAAAGTATAGACAATCTCGCATTTATTCATCTTGGCTTCTAGGGGGAGTTCAGGGCCTGATGCTGCTCAAGGACCCAGTATTATTGTGTTTTTAGTGGTAATCTTGTCTCCAGCACCACATTTCCAGATGAGTTTGTTTTCTTCCTATCAGCTCTTTCTTCCACTGTGCCCGACTTTCACACAACAAGACAATAAAAAATCGAGGCAGATATTACGATGGCGATGGACAACTCCTAATGAACTTCAAGTTATTTCAATTATTGTAATCTGCGCTAGTAACACATAAGGGAGAGATGCTGGATGGAACGAGAGATAAATTGATAATTACACACTTTCAATGACTTCCATTTGGCAATATCCCCACCACCGTACTGAACAGGACGAGTCGTTCTACGCAACCAAAATTCCCACAACCCCAGCATCAACTGTAACAAAACCCTGACTGACCATTTCACCAATGCATTCCACTACTTTGGCATATCTTTTTCTTTGGCATCATCATGAACGGAGACGAGACTATCTGGCTTTTCCATGTTTGCTGTTTAAATGTCTCTGGTTATCAGGTTACAACAGTTGCTTTAGCAGTGTTGATACTGCCATTTCAAGAATGGAATTGGGCCAAATCAATTCTGATTTAGACTTCAATAGCCATACCTATGTCCCACAAATTTAGCACAATTTTACTTTGTTTATTTGGATTTTATCAATCTATGCGACTGCCACTGCGGCACTACATACATAACAGCAGAAGAGGTCTGGGAAGCTTCCAAATGAACTGGATGTAAAGGGGAACCTTAGACTCAGAACCGAATAAAAGAGAGTTTCCCCCCCATAATTTCAGCATATAACAATTTTCTTTTTAAGTCTCTCTTTACGTCTCCCTCTCGTTTACATTGGGGACTGTACCTGTTGATGTGTGCCGTCAGTTGGTATGCTCTAGAACTTTTCTTGAATCCTATAAAGTATCTGTGCTTTGTGGTGGGTTAAAAACCACTAAGTGTTTATTTACCTGGAAAATTAAATTTGTTCACATCACAGACTCGCTGAAATAGTGAGGTTTGCTTATTAACTCTGGCATACAGAATTCATGTGACAGCTCTTAAAAATCTAACAGTTGATGGCCAAATGCATTTTGCGACCATGTGTAGGCATGAACAGAGTTGGCACTTACATATCGCCTCTACTTCCAATTAGGAGAGAATATGCTGCTGGTTTCTGGCACAGTCAAGTGGCAAGTCTTGGCTCTGTTTGTCCTGTGGACAGCTTTTCAGCACGAAGAGGAATAGAACGTACTACATAAGTAAAGATTCATTATCTTTGATTGATAGTCTTTCCCTTAATTAGCCCTGCACAGGACATCTAAGGATCGGTCATGCACCGGGAGGGACACAGCAAAAGCCCTGTGGTACCTTGTAGACAAGCTTATTTGAAACCCGTTGCCAAAAACACCCTTCATATCTATGGACTTTAATTGGAAAATTATTAAAGCCCATATATTCTTTAATATGTTTTACACAGTCTCTGATATTGTTCATTATTATGGGGCATTCTATACACTGTTGTCGCCTCCACTCACCAATCCATATAATCATGAACGAACTCAGTGGTCAGCAGTATATTTGGGAAGAATACCTATTACAAAACCACTCATAAAATGACATCAGAGTGCTTTGTGAAGCACAACACAGGCGTCTTGAAATAGTGAACAGGGCCGTGTCGGTTAGAAAAGGCATTGAAGTAAGAATAAAATCATAGTATTTGGTTTACTTGGGCCTCCTGCGTCAGCCACATCCAACCAAATTAGAGGATTTGTGAGCATGTTGCTTGCTCCCTTTCTCATCACCTTTCCTAGTATCACACATATCTCTGTCATGGACACAATCACTGGGAGGGGGGGGGCTTGTTTTGTTTGTGTGGTATCCTTTTTAAAGTACCAATTCTGGAACAGATTAAATTGCCATTGTTATGTGATTTTCAAGTTGTTTTCTGATTTTGGCCCAACCCCTTTCTCATGGGGGATTTTATGTTTAAACTTTGTCCTGGACAGTATTACATGCCAAGGTCACCCATGGTTTTTCTTATAGCTGAGTGCATATTTGCATCCTGGTCTCCAGTCATAGTCCACACCTCAGCGCACTCACACACTGTTCTCTCCTACAATTGTATCACTGTCTTATTTGAATAACGGAAAGAATATGAAAACTTCAGCCATAAGAATTCACAACTGGAGAGACACTGTGGGACCAAACACAGGCTACATTTTTTCAGTATATTCCCTTGGTAGTAGTCACAGCCGAGACAGGGGGCAAATACTTCATTATCATTTATCTGCTTGTCTAAAAATCTAGTAGTGTCTTTCTGCAGTGGTATGAAATTTGACCTTTGATTCTGGACACTCACTGTTGGCTTGCCTGAAAACATGTGCTATCAAGTCCCTGACGCTGTTTAGAATCTGCAATGCTTC